>NC_058134.1:87179568-87301422 GCF_016433145.1 Gracilinanus agilis
CTTTGCACTCCGGGTCTGCCTGGGCCTTGCAAGCTTGGGGGGGGGGGGGTCCGGTCTCCTTGTCCTCGGGGTCAGGCCTCCTGGTAGTTCCCGGTCTGCCCCTCTGCCCGAGGTTCCTTCAGCAGTCTTTGGGGCTGCTTCCACAGCCATGCTCAGGTCTGCAGGGGGTCCTCACTGGAGGTCCAAGCCTGGGCTGGAGATCGTTATTCAAGCCTAGGGCACTGCCTTTGCCTGCGCTGCTGCTCTTAGGGCCCTGCCTTCACCCCCGCAGAAGGTAGTGAAAGTCCGTGGGCTGGAGATCTTTATTCACCCCTGAGGCGATGCCTTCAGAGCTTGGGAAAGGCCGAGTTTTAGGGGCCTTTGTCCCGGCTGGAGGCGGTGCCTTCACCCAGGTGGGTGCTCAGGGAGAGTCCCAGCCACCTGGGGTCCCTCGTCTTGCAGCGCACAGGTACGGGCTCAGGGGCTGCCAGTGATTGTCTGGTTGCCCCAGTCCTGTTTACCCGCTTGTGTGGTGTGGGGGTTGGGGGAGGGGCTTCTTCCTCTCGTGTTTTAGTGAGAGCTGTTTCACCCCTTTAAAGTGTGGAAATGCCCGGATTCTGCGTACCTTCAATGCTGCGCCCTGTTGTGGGGTTCCTTCGTTCCTCTGGACTCGTTTTTATTTCCCCTTGAGGGGTTCTGTGTGGTTCGGTCAGGAGAGATGGAGCAGCTGCTCCTTACTCTGCTGCCATCTTAACTGGAAGTTGCATTGATCAGTTTTTAAGTGTTTCAAAATTATTTTATTTACAGTATTGATGTTACTTTGTAATTTGTTCTCATGGTTCTGCTTAATTCACTCTACATAAAGTGATACAAACATTCTCAGGATTCTCTGAGATAATCCTTTTTTTTTCATTTCTTACAATGTAACAATATAGTATTATACTCATACACTATAATTTTTAAAACCATTTCCAATTCCTAAGGCAGTTTCTGGTTTTTCATTATAATGAAAAAAGTTGTTCTATATATTTTTAGCTTACAGGTCTTCCTCTTTTTTTTTTAATCTTGTTAGTGTAGAAATATACTACTGTCTTGGTCAAAGGATATACAGAGTTTAGAGAATTTGGGGATAGTGTTCCAAATTGTCATTTTTCTCTTTTTGTCATCTTTGTCAGTCTTAGGGATGTGATATGAAGTCTTAGATTTGTTTTCATTTACATTTTTTGAATTCTTAGCAATTTGGAGTGTAAGAGGGGAATTTAGATATTTATTTAAGGTATGGTCGCCAGGAATCAATTAGCTTAATTCCATATTTAAATAGACCCAAGTCAGAATGGCTTTTATGGTAGTTTATTTACAATTAAGAAGGTTGAAGATAGATAGAATCTCTGGCCTGGACCACCAGAGGTCCAGACCAGGTGAGAATTTAGAGGTTAATTAAACAAGGCTACTAGCTACAAGGCCTTTGACAATTAGAGAGGCAAAGAAGCCTCCTTGAGGGTAGAGACTCTAGAAACACAAGGGAGGAGAAAGGAAGTCAGCCTAACTCACCCACGTGACAATTCAGAGGGAAGCGTCTGAGGTCTCAGCAGAGATCCTTCAGCATCAAGTTCAAAGCACCAACTGCCTCACCAGGAAGTTACCCTCATATTTGAAGGACACCATCTTTCATCACTTCCTGTACCCACCTCTAATTCAAGTGGACAAATGGCAGCCTCAACACTGTTATGGACTGCCCAAAGAGCAGTCCCTTGTTCTTGATTTGTTACTTATTGTCACGTGTGGGTAACTAATCTCTCCTTCCCACTAAGTTGGGTGGGATGACATTATTTCTGATGGCTAGAGTCTAACAATGAATGAGGATGAGCTAATTCCATTTACACAGGAGTATCTTTTCATATCTACTAATAACCTATCTTCTTTTTTTGTGATGGTTTATTCATATCTTTTGAGCATTTATCTATAGAGAATTTTATTGAATTCTTTCTAATCTGTTTTGTGATGCTCTTCCGTTTTATGTGTGAGTTGATTCTATCACATTCATATTTATATTGTTAACTGTTTATTTCACTCTATCATATATCCACTTATAGTTTTTCTTAACTTTGACACTTCATCAGTTCTTTACAAAGAAAATGATAAAGAGAAGGAATGTGATCAAAGCTAGTGATCTAGAATTGTTTTCACTTGCCTCTTGATCCTTGCCTCTCTTGCCTTTGCCCCTTATCAATGTTTTTTTTTTTTCATCTCTTTCTTTCATTTTAATTCTCCATTCTCTTAGCCATCCTCTGAAGTGGAAATATGTTTTGCTTGTGGCTCTTTCCTTCCCCAAAATACCTTCCCTTTTCAACCCCTCGCCGGGTCCCTACCTATTTCCCTGTTGAGTTTAATGTATTTCTTTACTATACTCTGTATGTGTATGCATATATGTTCAATCCTAGTTTGTTCAGTTAAGATAAAGAAGGATCACATGGTACTTTTCTCTCTAGTTCTTGCCCCACATTTGAATATTTTATTTGCATAGACCATTGATAGAAACTTTTATTCCTTTATTCTTGATTTGGTTCCTAGTATATTCCCTTTTCTTTTCCCTTTCAAGATCCTCAAAACACCTCATTCTCTTTCCTGCTTGAGGGTGTTCTAATGAAGAAGCAAAAAAAAGTATTGAAAGCCCTTGGGGTAAGAGGTGTCAGGCCTTTATCTTCTTACAGGTGCCACAGTAATGAATTTCATGAACATATGGTCCTGATATTACTTCAATCTTTGTTATAGTCTATTTTTACTTTGTAAACAGCTATGAGATTGTGAGTTTCAAAAAAAGTCAGAATGGTAAGCCACCAGAGATGTGGTAGTTGGAGTCCATGCCAAGTTTTGCAAACAAATCCTAAGGAATAACTTTCCGAATGCAGAGGGAGACCATGAAGAATGAATTGAAGGACCAAACCCAGTAAAAACTAAAACAAGCACTCATCCAGTGGTTTTCCAACATTTGGAAATGAACTTGTTGGGACCAGTATGATATAGAAACTATTTGAAAATTTGAGTGCATTCTTCCTAAGGACTATGGTAGTTAAGATGGAGGTGTCGTAAGGAAATGTTTATACTTTCTTTTCATTCTATACTTTCCTAGTAAGTCCTTTGTAAAAGAAAAAAAAGTCTATCAAAACAAAACTAAGACCAGACTCTGTCTCAAGTCCCTTTATAATTATTGAAGAAATTAGGGTTCTGAATAGTTAGTTGTTTCTCCCCATCCTTATTGAAAGCCCATAGGTTAAGAGGTCTCAGATCTTTATCTCCCTGCAATAATATGCTGATGAAGATATGTCTCTGGTGTTTCTTCAGTCTCTGTTTTAGTTTATTCTACATGCTTTTTAGGCATTTTGGAAAAAAGTAATAATTTTTTGTTTCAAAAAGTCAGTATGGTAAGTCTTCAGAGGTATCGCTTCATCATAGCATGGAGGCATTTCCTCATTTAGCCCCTCCTAATTCCCAAACAGTTTTAAAAATTTTTTTAGATGAGTCTTGGCTCCTGTATTTGTATGTCACAGTTTCTCAATGGAATTTTAATAGGAATACTTGCAAATCTTCTGTTCAATTAAAGAATCATCCCTACTCCCAATTTTCATCCCATCTCCCACCAAAAGGATTACATTTAGTTTTGTAGGGTAGATGATTCTTGGATATGTCTTCCTATTTTGCCTTTAAGAATATCATAATGCAAGATTTTCTCTCTTTTTTGACTAGTTGTTCATTAGCCTTTTGTGATATTGTGATGATACTCTAATTGCTTGAGTATTATTATTTATTTAGAAGCTCCAGATTTTGGCTGTGATTTTATAGGGAGTTTCCCTCATCCCTTATTTCCCACTCTGGTTCAAAGAGTCCTTTGAAAAGGAATACTATCTAGAAAGTCTTAGGAAACTTGATCATGCCCGATTGAGTCATGTATAAATTATTAAACTAGTTTAGAACCAGAATTTTCAGAGATGTTGGAACAAATAGTAGTAAAATCCCCAAAGAATAACTTCTTGGGGGCCAGGGAGAAGCCAAGGTGCCAACCTCAGCTTTACCTTTGACCTAGCTCTCTTTCTACCTCCATTCTTTCATCAGAATAGGACCATATAGGCATTGAAGAGTCTAGAGGATGTCAGACTTCTCATGGCAGTCCTAGTGGTCTGCCTAGATCAGCTGACAACAGTGTCTACCTTGGGAGCTAAATATAGACTGTGTATAGATTCACAACACTGCAAAGGTCGTAGCTAAGAAAACACAATTTATTTTGCCTAAAAGGATCTTCTTGAGCATCTGACAAATGAGTGAAAAGGACTTCCTGCTGTGAGGTACCCCTTTACCACATTTGCTCTCTATCTGAGTCCACTTTCCCCTGAACTCTATACATCATTGTAAGATGGTATGTCACTGACTTTTTTTTTTAAACCCTTGTACTTCGGTGTATTGTCTCATAGGTGGAAGATTGGTAAGGGTGGGCAATGGGGGTCAAGTGACTTGCCCAGGGTCACACAGCTGGGAAATGTCTGAGGCCGGGTTTGAACCTAGGACCTCCTGTCTCTAGGCCCGACTCTCACTCCACTGAGCTACCCAGCTGCCCCCTGTCACTGACTTTTGAGGGATATTTTATACCTACTATTTTTCCTGTACTACTTTCCTAAAAACTAATTGAAGCTGGCTGACTAAAATGATTCTCAACTGATAATCTTGGGGAAGGTGGCAGAAAAACTCTGGAGGGAGCTTGAGCTAATGGTATTAGGAGATCACCCTGACTCTTGAGGGATACCTCTAGAACCCTGTGGGGAAGATGTAGCTTGCTCCAGTACTCAATATTTGTCTTTGGGAGTGGGAATTAACCTATGTTTCCTCAGAACTTATAGTGACTACATAATAATTGGCTGAAGGAACTCGGGGTGTTAAGGGTGGAGCAAAGAACTTGTAAGGGAGGGAAGATGATAGTGAATTCAAGTATTGGTGGAGCTATCAGGTGTCAGAATCATTATACATGTTTTTTGATGGTCTTAGAAGGGAGAACTGGGAATAATGTGTGAAAGCTACCAAGAATTTGATTTCAGATTTGCAATCATTGGCCATGAGTTAAAATCACATTTGCTGGAGATTTCTGAATCTCAGCTTCTTCATTTGTGGAATGAGGAAAATAATGCTTACTCTACTTCCCTTGAAGCATTGTTGAGGTCAAATAAAATACTGAGTTAAATGCCTATAAGCCCTAAAACAGTCTGTAAGTATAATTTATTATGAGTACAATGAAGGATAACCCACTTCTGCCTTTTCCAGTGCTGTTAAACTTAAGCTACAATGCCAGTTATTAGACTCATTGTGAAACTCTACACTCCCTCTCCCTCTCAGAGTTCTTCTCTAATTGATCCTCTTTTCCAATCTGTTTTTATTCCCATTGTTTATCTCCAACAATTAACACTCCTTTTCCAATGAACAATTTAACATCAATATACTTTTAAAGAGGGATTCTGCTTTTTTTTTTTTTTTTAAACTGTTACCTTTGGTCTTGGAGTCAACACTGTGTATTGGCTCATAGGTGGAAGAGTGGTAAGGGTAGGCAATGGGAGTCAAGTGACTTGCCCAGGGTCACACAACTAGGAAATGTCAGGTCAGATTTGAACCTAGGACCTCCTGTCTCTAGGTCTGGCTCTTAATCCACTGAGTTACCCAGCTGTTTTTCTTAAGTCATATCTGACTCTTTCTCACTGCATTTGGGGTTTTCTTGGCAGAGATTCTACAATAGTTTGCCATTTCCTTCTCTGGTTCATTTTACAGATGAGGGAACTGAGTCAAAAAGGGTCGAATGACTTGAAAAGTGATACACAGCTAATGTCTGAGGCTAGATTTGGAATCATGAAAATGAATCTTCCTGACCCCAAAACTTGCCATCTAGTTGCCCCCTTCCATTTTATTTTTTACAAAGGGGTATTTACTTTAAGGAAATAGCAAAAACAGAAAGACAAATGCTTTTTCTCTCCAAAACCCCAGAGCACACTTTATACCACCTTGGTCCTTAGGGAGAGTGGGCTGAAAATTTGAGAGGAATGACTACCTACTCAGAAGAATTTTGAACTTGGTATTAATGTGGCAAAGGCTATTTTATTTCATCCTCTCAAGAATGGATACTCATGAGCCAGTGCTACAGCAAGCAAGTACAGAAATGGGAGCACACAGGATCCCTTTTAACTTAGACCCTAAATCGAATCAGCCTCTCCCCTTTTTTACCTTTAGACATTTGCCAGAGAGTTATATATAATATAATGAGAGCCAGCAATTTACAATGCCTCATTACCCCCAATCATTCACATGAATTTTAACCAAAGTAAAGCAACTTCATCCATTAGCCTCTTAAAGGACTAACCTATCATGTGTTCCTCATTATGTCCTGATGACATGGATGTGGGGAATGGGGCTTAAGCTGGGAACATGAAACTTAACTCGTTTTTTTTTACTCCATTCTACAGGCTTATGAGAGGAGTCCACCATCTTGTCAGGACCTTTTCCTTCACAAAATTAAAGCAATTTCTGCACACTGTTTGCCCCAATGAGTTAATTTGCAAAGATGAATAACTTTACTCTCTCTTGCCTGTCTTCAGTCTTTGTTGGGTCAAACAGGTCACTTTCAACTTTGATTCTCACCATCTGGGCTGGCCAAAAATACTGGCATAGGCTCAGGCTTTGGTGCCTTAAATCCTGGCACTGATTCTGGTTTTCTGATCTCTAGTGGCTCACCATTCTGATCTCTTGAACCCAACAAAGTCATAATTATTTCCAATATTACTTCTTTTAAAAGTAAGAAAAAACAAATGCAAAGAAATAAGGAAGGTAGCTCAGTAGATTGAAAGCCTTAGTAAGATGGTCTTGGGTTCAAATTTGGAATCAGATACTTCTTAGCTGTGTGACCCTGGGCAAGTCTTACCCCCATTACCTAGGCTTTACCATTCTTCTGCCTTGGAACCAATACACAGTATTGATTCTAAGATGGAAGGTAAAGCTTTTTTTTTAAATAAAAAAGTTTTTTTTTAAAGAGAGAGATAAGGAATGGAGTACTTTATTCATTCACAACAGGTTGATCTCAAATGGCTGAGGCCTTTCCTTATCCAGAGGAAAGAAAAGAATAAAAACAAAAGACTCTCTAGATGATTAGTAATATCCCCCACTTTCAATTTCATAGCCAACTAAGAGTATATCTTCTCACTTCATAGTTAGCAGGCCAGAACATTCCTGCATTCTCTTTCAATTATGTCATCAGGTCTTTTCAAAAGGCTCTGTACAGTCTTCTTTTGAAGATTGCTTTACCCAAGAATGATGTCCATGTCCCTCTCTTTTCCTCACTACCATTACAAGTTGAAGATTAATTTGGGAGAGAAGAGGTACTGGTTTCTAGAGCTTTCTTGTTGAAATATAGAATTTTTGAGCTGAGAAAAACCTTGATATCATAAAATGCAATCCACTTATTGTGTTAAGGGAACTATAGTTTTCCTCATATTCCTTCTACTCGTAGGCATTGAAGCTCTGAGAAATGTAGACATGTAGATGTAGAAACACAGAAATGTAGAAATGAGTCTACAAAGTAAGCTGAGATCAGGTCTTAGTAGAGTTTGCCAACAAGTAGGATATGGTATTAAGAGAGCTGGTTTTGGAATCTGAAACTGGATTTAAATGCTAGTTCTTTGGTCAAATCTCTTATTCTTTCTGGGCCCCTGTTTCTATATAGTTTTTTTCTTTATTACAAGTGATAATTCCTTTTTTGTTTTAATTAGGAACTAGACAAACAAACATGAACATTTCATTATACAATGAAGAACTGAAAAAAAGACTGCACATGAAACCATGAATTTCTCATGTACAACTTTGTTTTAAAGCATATAAATTTAGCACAATAGTATCAGTACTTCCCTGCTTATGTGGTTTTTAAAAATCCTTCTAGTTTCTGATGAAACAATACTAGTTACAACAAATATTTTGTTACAATGGAGTATTCCTTGCTATCATTTGATCTCTTCAGTGTACGTGACTAGTAATAATATTATTGAGCTAATGAATGTGCATTATTTTGTGATATTTTTTCAGGAGGGGATAGCATTCTAAATTCTTTTCTAGAATGGTTGCTCAGTTCAAAAGACTACCCCATGTGCACTGATATGACTGTCCTTTTGTGGGCTCTTCAACAATTATAATTTTTCTTTTTCTCATCTTTGTCCATTTGATGAGCATGAGTTCAATTCCCAGAATTAGTTTATTTATCTTTAAAGTGACATTTTGGAGATGATCTCAAAGGATTATTTTAGGTCTAAATCTGTCATCTATGATGTACAGAGTTCTGGTTCTGTAGTCAAAGAATTTGGATTTGGGCTCTTTTTATCTCCAGTTCTTAATGCAGTTTATCAACTGCCTACACACTCCTCCATCTACAGAGAGACATACAAACAAGCTGACACTACAAAAGAACTTTCTTCTTCCAAAGACATGAAGGAAGGTATAGACCCATCATTATTGGGCTAGAATATAAGGTTTTTTTGTAATGGTTGACAACATCTGAGTTGAAAATTTTCACATTCAAAATGTAATAGCCTGGGAGCTGGTACAAATTGACTCCAGCATTCTCTTACGTACAAGGTAGTTAGAATCTGGAATTAATAGTTGGGATCTGGAAGAAGAAGATGGTACTTGGACTACATTTTTAAGCCAAGTAAGGGATTCTATTAGATAGAGATAGAAAGGAGGGCTTTCCACTCACGGGAAATGGTCAATGTCATTGATAAAGGAGTTGGGGTGTCATGTGTAAGAAATAGCAAGACGCTGAGAAAGCAGCACTGAATACAGCTGACAAATTCAAAACATTGAACTAGGAGCTGAAGATACAAAGACAAAATTTGGAATTGTCTTTGCCTTAAAGGAACTTACTTTCTACCTTATCATTGCAGGAATCTGAGCAATAATGAGTTTTTCCCTACATTCAGCCCACAGCTGCATATTTGACTGAACTGACTCCCCTGTCTTTGAGAAACACATCCCCATGGAAAGAGTAGGATATTAGAGGATTTTGTTCATCCTTAAGAAAATGATGTATAGTACAACAATAAGCAGATATTATAGAGAATTCTCTGAGACGGTGAGTGGAAAATTACATAGAGAATGACCTATTTCCTCTTTTAGGTGCAAATATGTTCAGTATTGATAGTACTTCACTGCCTAGGGTATCTTTTCATCAAGATCTAATTTCTTTTCTTATGTCTTTTAATTAGATTAATTTTCACTTTTGCTTTGTCTAATTGATACCCTAACTTTTTAAAACTTTAGCTAAAGCATAATATATTCTATTCTAGCCTTTATTTTCACTGTGTGTGCCTCCCCACTTCAAATGCTTTTCTTGTAGACAGCATATGATGGGATTCTGACTTTTAATCCACTCTGCTATCCTTTTCCATTTTATGGGTGAGTTCATCCTGTTCACATTCACAATTATTATTACGTATTTTCCTTCTTTTTTCAGCCTTTCCTTGTTCACAAATATTTTGCTTCTGATTTTTGCCTCTCCCAGGTTATCCTCCCCTTTGTCCATCATCCCCTTTTCCTTAATTCCCTCTCACCTTCTTACTTCCCTATAGGGAAAGATAGGTTTCTATAAATAATTAAGTGTGGATGTTATTTCTGCTTTGTGACAATTCTGATGATAGTAAGGTTCAAGCATTGCCTACCACACAATCTTCCCCTCCACTGTTTTGAGTCATATGTGCTTCCTCATTTAAGATAATTTACTCCCATTTTTCTCTCCTTTTCTCTTTCCCCAGCAAATGAATTATTTTTAATGAGATACTGAAAGTAATTTATTGTTTTCTATATTCTCTGGAGGATAAAATATCATAGAATCATAGATCCTCTTAATTATGCTAGCAGAGACCTCAGACACTAAGTCCTTGAATTTACAGATGAAGAAACCGAGGCCAAGAGAAAGTCAAGTGACTTATCTAGTAGTAACATCACAGGCAAGTTTTGAACCCAGGACCTTCAACTCTAGAGCTAGTGCCCATTCCCCCTGTAAATTCTAGTTCATTAATATGCAAGGTATCCTGCAAACTTTAAAGTGATATATGAATGTAATTTATTATTTTTGCCATTGAAGGTGGAAGTATGCATGGCAGCTAGAGAAAAGCCCTCAGTAAGGGATTTAAACAGAAGGTCCTAATTAAAATGAATGAATTAATAAATTATTGTGTTTACCTTACGTCAAGACCTGGGATACAAATAGAAAAATAAAGAGCCCTCAAGGAGCTTACAATCCAATATTTGGAGATAATACATATAGGGTAGTGGTGACTGAAGTGGAGTATTTTAGTTCAGAAAGTTAAAGGATGATGAGTTGTGGACCCTTTTATGAGGAGTGGCTGAATTAATTTGATCATGTTTCCACAAATGGAGAATTGGAAGGATGGTGGTAAAGAAGCAAGGGTACTCATATGGCAGGAAGGTATTTGATTGGTGAGAAGGTGGCCCATTAGTAGGGAGGGGAAATAATGCAATTTGGGGGTTATCTGAAATAATGGAGTAGGTAGGGCAATTGGGGCCCCAGAATGGAAATTTAAGAGGTGAAAGGATTAAATCCACCATGGCATAATCTCTAATTTCTATGGCAAACTCTTGGTTGAGAAGCAGAGAGTGATTCTAGTGACCCTGGCTTCCTGGGCTGCCAAGAGCATTAGAAATCTTGAACTGAAAGCCACAAACTACAGGCTTTTTCTCTCTCAGTAATTTTCAGAGTGCTCATCTTTTAGAAAGAAGAAAATGGCACAGAATGTTCCATATTCTGCCTCATTAGTTTCTACCAGTCTTAGAAAAATTTATTCCCACACCTATTCAATACTTGTATTTATATAGCCTGGAGGAGCTAACCATTAGCTTCAATTAAGCTCAATTTGTGTGTATGTGTAAGTATATCTGGTTTCTGTTAGATTTCTCCTTCCTAGAGGCATATGGTATAGCACAGGTTTCTAGTGGTTTTCATCCACTATTTTAAAAAAATCATTTATTCTTAATTGCATTTAAAGTAAGCCAAGGGCTCTTTGCTCCGCACTGTGAACAGTGGAGGTCTCAGGTAAAATCTGTGAAGTGAATGAATGGAATTTGCCTTTCATGCTCTGAATTGTTTCCTTTCACAAGGCCTATCATTAGAAGTCCAGCACCTTCATGTTTTCCCCAGCTTATAAGGTTTTCTAGCTGTTCTGTCCCCCCTTGGGCTTCTCTTTCCCTGGAGTACCTCATACCAGGGACCAGACAACAACATAGCTGCCCTGATCTCATGTAGCTGTCCTGTTGGAGATTTAAGTCAAGCCAAAGAATATTTGTTAAGCATTTTGAATGTCTAAGGTGCTTTTCTTTTTTTTTAGTTTATTTATTTAATTAGTTAATTTAGAATGTTTTTCCATGGTTATGTGATTCATGGTCTTTCCCTCCCCTTCTCCCAACCCCCTCCTATAGCCAATGAGCAATTCCACTGGGTTTTACATGTGTCATTCACTGATCAAGACCTATTTCCATATTATTAATATTTGCACTAGGGTGATTGTTTATACATCCCTAATCATATCCCCATCGAACCATGTGACCAAGCAGTTGTTTTTCTTCTGTGTTTCTGCTCCCACAGTTCTTTCTCTGGATGTGGATAGTGTTCTTTCTCATAAGTCCCTCAGAATTGTCCTGGATCATTGCATTGCTGCTTGTAGAGAAGTCCATTACATTTTATTGTGCCACAGTGTAGCCATCTCTGTGTATAAGGTTCTCCTGTTTCTGCTCCTTTAGCTCTGCACTAATTCCTGGAGGTCTTTCCAGTTCACATGGAATTCCTCCAGTTCATTATTCCTGTTATCACAATAGTATTTCAAAACCAACATATACCACAATTTGTTCAGCCATTCCCCAATCGAAGGGCATCCCCTCATTTTCCAATTTTTTGTCACCACAAAGAGCACAGCTAAAAATATTTTTGTACAAGTCTTTTTTTCCTTATCATCTCTTTGGGGTATAAACTCAGCAGTGGTATGGCTGGATCAAAGGGCAGGCAGCCTTTTAAAACCCTTTGGGCATATTTCCAAATTGCCTTCCAGAATGGTTGGATCAATTCACAACTCCATAAGGGGCTTTTCTTAAGGAACAGGAATACAAAGATTTTGTCTTCAAGTAGTTTTCTTTATATCTCACATATAGATAGCTAGATAAAGAGTGCTAAATTGGGGGCACAAGATTTGAAATCCTAGTTCTGATACTTAATTCCTGTATGAATCAGGCAAGTCACTTAGCATTTGCCAGTCTCAATTTCCTCATTTATAAAATGTAGGGGTTGGAACAGATGGTTCCTTCCAGCTCTCAGTGCATAACATAGCTGCAAGGCAAATACAAGGTAATATAGAAGTAACTGGTATAGAGGAGCAAATGTTATACTTGAATTTCACTAACTGTGATTTTACCCTGGACTTTCTTCTTTTTTTCTCCTTATGCTTTTCATCTCATTAATTCAAATTATCTCTAGGTAGTTGATTCCCTGATCAATGTATCCAGTATCAGTCTGTCCCCTGAATATCAGCCTAGAATCACCAAATGCCTAGTAGATATTTCCATCTCGATATCCCATAAGCATCTCAAACTCTACATGGCCAAAGTAGAACTCATTATCTTTCCCCACAAACCATTCTCTTGCCCAGACTTTCCAATTATTCTTTTTTTAAACATTTATTAATATTTATTTTTTTGAAAAGTTAACATGGTTACATAATTCATGCTCTTACTTTCCCCTTCACCCCCCCCCCCGAATGCCCCCTGCCGCCCATGGCAGATGTGTATTTCCACTGGTTTTAACATTTGTCATTGATCAAGACCTATTTCCAAATTGTTGATAGTTACATTTGTGTGGTAGTTTCGGGTCTACATCCCCAATCATGTCTGCCTCAACCCATGTGTTCATGCAGTTGTTTTTCTTCTGTTTCCACTCCTGTAGTTCTTCCTCTGAATGTGGGTAGCGTTCTTTTCCATAAGTCCCTCAAAATTGTCCTGGGTCATTGCATTGCTGCTAGTACAGAAGTCCATTACATTCTATTTTACCATAATGTATTGGTCTCTGTGTACAAAGTTCTTCTGGCTCTGCTCATTTCACTCTGCATCAATTCCTGGAGGTCTTGCCAGTTCACATGGAATTCCTCCAGTTTATTATTCCTTTGAGCACAACAGCATTCCACCACCAGCATATACCACAATTTGTTCAGCCATTCCCCAATTGAAGGACACCCCTCATTTTCCAGTTTTTTGCCACCACAAAAAGCACAGCTATAAATATTTTCCTACAAGACTGTTTATCTATGATCTCTTTGGGGTACAAACCCAACAATGGTATGGCTAGATCAAAGGACAGGCATTCTTTTATAGCCCTTTGAGCATAGTTCCATTTTGCCAGCCAGAATGGTTGGATCAGTTCACAGCTCCACCAGCAATGCATTAATGTCCCAATTTTGCCACATCCCCTCCAGCATTCATTACTCTCCCCTTCTTTCATTTTAGCCACACTGCTAGGTGTGAGGTGATACCTCAGAGTTGTTTTGATTTGCATTTCTCTAACTATTAGAGATTTAGAACACTTTCTCATGTGCTTATCGATACTTTTGATTTCTTTATTTGAAAATGGCCTATTCATGTCTCTTGTCCATTTATCAATTGGAGAATGGCTTGATTTTTAATACAATTTGTTTAACTCCTT
Source organism: Gracilinanus agilis (assembly GCF_016433145.1). NCBI lineage: Eukaryota > Metazoa > Chordata > Mammalia > Didelphimorphia > Didelphidae > Gracilinanus > Gracilinanus agilis. Next base: position 87,193,322 of record NC_058134.1, read on the forward strand.
GTATATTTGAGTAATTAGACCCCTGTCAGAGTTTTTTGTTATAAAGATTTTTTCCCAATTTGTTGTTTCCCTTCTGGTTTTGGCTATATTGTTTTTGTTTGTACAAAAGCTTTTTAGTTTGATATGATCAAAATCATTTATTTTACATTTTGTAATTTTCTCTAAATCTTGCTTGTTTTAACTCTTGTTAAACTTGTTAAAACTCTTGTTTTAAAATCTTTCCTTTCCCAGAGATCTGTCAAGTAAACTACTCTATGTTCACTTAACTTATTTATAGTTTCCCTCTTTATATTCAAGTCATTCACCCATTCTGAATTTATCTTGGTGTAGGGTGTGAGATGTTGATCTAAACCTATTCTCTCCCATATTGTTTTTGAAATTTCCCAGAAGTTTTTGTCAAATAGTGGATTTTTGTCCCAAAAGTTGGGCTCTTTGGGTTTATCATACACTTTCTTGTTGATGTCACTTACCCCAAGCCTATTCCACTGATCCTCCCTTCTGTCTCTTAGCCAGTACTATACCATTTTGATGACTGCTGCTTTATAGTACAGTTTAATATCTGGTACTGCTAGGCCCCCTTCCTTCACATTTTTTTTCATTATTTCCCTTGATATTCTTGACCTTTTGTTATTCCAAATGAACTTTGTTATAGTTTTTCCTAATTCAGTAAAAAAGTTTTTTGGTAGTTTGATAGGTATGGCGCTAAATAGGTAAATTAATTTGGGTAGAATGGTCATTTTTATTATGTTAGCTCGTCCTACCCATGAGCAGTCAATATTTTTCCAATTGTTTAGATCTAATTTTAATTGTTTGGAAAGTGTTTTGTAGTTGTTTTCGTATAATTCCTGTGTTTGTTTTGGTAGATAGATTCCTAAGTATTTTATATTGTCTGGTGTGATTTTAATTGGTGTTTCTCTTTTTACCTCTTGCTGCTGTGATGTGTTGCAAATATATAGAAATGCTGATGATTTATGTGCATTTATTTTGTATCCTACAACTTTGCTAAAGTTGTTGATTATTTCTACAAGCTTCTTAGTTGATTCTCTAGGATTTTTTAAGTATACCATCATATCATCTGCAAAGAGTGATAGCTTAGTCTCCTCATTGCCTATTTTGATACCTACAATTTCTTTTTCTTCTCTAATTGCTACTGCTAATGTTTCTAGTACAATGTTAAACAATAGAGGAGATAATGGGCATCCTTGTTTCACTCCTGATCTTATTGGGAAGGCTTCTAATTTATCCCCATTGCATATTATGCTTGTTGATGGTTTTAGGTATATACTGTTTATTAATTTTAGGAAAGGTTCTTCTATTCCTATACTTTCCAAGGTTTTCAATAGGAATGGATGCTGTATTTTGTCAAAGGCTTTTTCAGCATCTATTGCAATAATCATGTGATTTTTGTTTGTTAGATTGTTGATATGGTCAATTATGTGGATGGTTTTCTTAATGTTGAACCATCCTTGCATTCCTGGTATAAATCTCACCTGATCATGGTGGATGATCCTCTTGATCACTTGCTGGAGTTTCTTTGCTAATATTCTATTTAAAATTTTTGCATCTATGTTCATTAGGGAGATTGGTCTGTAGTTTTCTTTCTCTGTTTTTGATCTCCCTGGCTTTGGAATCAGTACCATATTTGTGTCATAAAAGGAATTTGGTAGGACTCCTTCTTTACTTATTATATCAAATAATTTGTATAGTATTGGGATTAGTTAATCTTTGAATGTCTGATAAAATTCACTTGTGAATCCATCAGACCCTGGTGATTTTTTCTTAGGGAGTTCTTTGATGGCTTGTTCAATTTCTTTTTTTGATATGGGATTATTTAGGTATTCTATTTCTTCTGCTGGTAATCTAGGCAATTTGTATTTTTGAAAATATTCATCCATATCTCCTAGATTGCTATATTTATTGCCATATAATTGGGCAAAATAGTTTTTAATGATTGCCTTAATTTCCCCTTCATAGAGGTGAGGTCTCCCTTTTCATCTTTGATACTGTCAATTTGGTTTTCTTCTTTCCTTTTTTTATTAGATTGACCAGTACTTTGTCTATTTTATCTGTTTTTCCAAAATACCTGCTTCTAGTCTTATTTATTAATTCAATAGTTCTTTTACTTTTGAGTTTATTAATTTCTCCTTTGATTTTTAGTATTTCTAATTTAGTTTTCATCTGGGGATTTTTAATTTGCTAGCTTTCTAGTTTTTTAAGTTGCATGCCCAATTCGTTAATCTCTGCCCTCCCTAATTTGTTAATATATGCACTAAAGGATATACATTTCCCCCTGAGTACTGCCTTGGCTGCATCTCACAGAGTTTGGTAGGATGTCTCATCATTGTCATTCTCTTCAATGAAATTGTTGATTATTTCTATGATTTCTTCTTTGACTAGCTGGTTTTGGAGAATCATATTATTTAATTTCTAGTTAGTTTTTGATTTGCCTGTCCAGGTGCCCTTACTAATTATTATTTTTATTACATTATGGTCTGAGAAGGTTACATTTATTATTTCTGATTTTTTGCATTTGTTTGCGATGTTTCTATGCCCTATACCTGGTCAATCTTTGTGAATGTACCATGTACAGCTGAAAAGAAGGTGTATTCCTTTTTGTTCTTATTTATTTTTCTCCACATATCTATTAAATCTAATTTTTCTAGGACTTCATTCATCTCTTACCTCTTTCTTATTTATTTTTTGGTTTGATTTATCTAGATCTGAAAGAAGGATATTTAGATCTCCCACTATTATGGTTTTACTATCTATTTCCTTCTTAAGATCTGCCAGTTTCTCCTTTATGAATCTGGTTGCTATGCCATTTGGTGCATACATACTGAGCAATGTTATTTCCTCATTGTCTATACTGCCTTTAATCAGGATGTAATGACCTTCCCTGTCTTTTTTAATCATATCTATTTTTACTTTGGCTTTGTCAGAAATCATAATTGCCACTCCTGCCTTCTTTTTCTCATTTGATGCCCAAAGGATTTTTCTTCAGCCCTTGATCTTAAACCTATGTATGTCCATCCGCCTCATATATGTTTCTTGTAGACAACATATGGTAGGATTTTGGTTTCTAATCCACTCTACTATTTGCTTCCATTTTATGGGTGAGTTCATCCCATTTGCATTCAGAGTTATAATTATCAGTTGTGTATTCACCTACATTTTGGTATACTCTCCTAGTTCTACCCTTTCTTCTTAACTATTCCCTTTTAAACCAGTGGTTTGCTTTATGCCAGTAACCCTTGTCCCCTCCCTTGATTTACTACCATTTCTACCCCCTCCCTTATTATTCCTCTCTATTTATTTTTAAGGCCTAATGAATTCCTTCCCCCTTCTTCTCCCCTTCCTTTTATGACCTCCCCACTCCCCTGCTCCCCTTGGTTTTTCTCTTTTGATTTTCTCAGTAGGGTTGGATAGAGTTTTATATCCCAATGGATAAAGCTACTCTTCCCTCTCAGGGTTAATTACACTGAGAGTAAGGTTTAACCATTACCTCTTAATGCTCTCTTCCTCTTCTTCTTATAATAGTATTCATCCCTTTCCCTTTCCATGCCCTCTTTGTGTGTAATAGAATATCCTATTTTTCTTATTCATTCAAGTTTCTCTTGGTGTCCTCTACTATTCACCTCCTTCTTTCCCCACCCCCATATCATCTTAGACCATTTAATATTCCAACCTCTCCCTATGGATAATTCTTCTAATTACTACAATAGTGAATACTATAATAGTGAGTAGAGTTCACTACAGAGAATTATACATACTGTTTCTCCACATAGAAATACCAATAATTAGATCATATTGAAGCCCTTAAAGAGGCAAATTTAAAAATATGAGTTTTCTTTCCTTCCCCTCTGTTTCTTATTTACCTTTTCATGTTTCTCTTAATTTTTGGTTGGATATTGAGCTTTCCATTTTGACCTGGCCTTTTCTGTGCAAATACTTGGAAATCTTCTATCTTGTTGGATGCCCAAAGTTTCCCTTGGTAGTATATGGTTAGTTTTGATGGGTAGGTGATCCTTGGTTGTAGACCCAGTTCTCTTGCCTTTCTGAATATCGTATTCCAAGCCTTGCGGTCTTTTAGTGTGGAGGCTGCCAGATCCTGTGTTATCCTGATTGTTACTCCTTGATATCTGAATTGTCTCTTTCTGGCTTCTTGTAAAATTTTTTCTTTTCCTTGGAATTTCTTTAATTTGGCTATTATATTCCTGGGGGTTGTCTTTTCTGGGTCTAGAATAGAGGGTGATCTATGGATCCTTTCAATGGCTATATTACCCTCTTGTTGTAGAACTTCAGGGCAGTTTTACTGAATAATTTCTTTTAGTATGGAGTCCAAATTTCTATTAATTTCTGCTTTTTTCAGAAAGACCAATGATTCTCAGATTGTCTCTTCTAGACCTGTTTTCTTGGTCTGTCACTTTCTCATTCATGTTTCCTTCCTTATCAGCCTTTTGACTTTGTTTTATTTGTTCTTGCTGTCTTGAGAGATCATTAGCTTCTAATTGCTCAATTCTAGCCTTTAGGGACTGGTTTTCAGCTATAATCTTTTGGTTTTCCTTTTCAATCTGGTCATTTCTGGTGTTCAATTTGCTTATCAGTTCATTTGATTTCTGAGCCTCACTTTCTAATTGCAAAACTCTGCCTTTTAAACTGTTATTTTTTTATTTGCCAGATTTTGGTTTCCAATTTGTTTACCATTTCGTTTGATTTTGGGGCATCTTTCTTCAAGTGAGACTTTCTTTCTTTTAACCTGTTTATTTCCTTTTGAGCTATTTCCCACTTCTCTTGCCAAATCTCTTCCTTCTTTCTCATCATCTCAGATTTGAACTCTTCTATAGCTCATGGCCAGTTTTCATTATTTTGGGATGGTTTGGATATGATTATTTGTTTGTTCTCCTCTGCTGTTTGTTCTTTTGTCTGGATTTTATCTGTATAAAAGTTGTTGAGTGTTTAAGATTTCTTCTTGATGATCTTTCTCTTTTGGGGTTCTTGTCTCTGGCTTGCCATTGTTAGCCCTGTGCCCTCTCATGTTTATCCTCACACTCAGGGTCTGTCTGCGCTCTTTAGGCTCCTGAAGTCTCAGTTGTTCTCAGGGTCAAGCCTCCTTGTGGCCCCCTTGTTTGTTCCTCTGTCTGAGGCTCCTTTACCTGTCTCATGGCGTTGCTTCCACAGTTTTGAACCCCTTTTGCACTGTGTCCCCACTCAAAGTCTGTGCCTATGCTCAAGATCCGAGTCCTTGCCTGAGCTCAGGATTTGTGTCTGGGCTTGCGTCCGTGCCAGCACTTGTGCCTGCACTCAGGGTCTACATTCAAAGTCTGTGGGCATTCTTTAGCCTCTTGGAGTCTTAAGTCTTGCTGCTCTCAGGACCAGGCCCTGGTGACCCCAGGAAGCTGCCAAGTACTTAATCCATTCTCCAAACTTGCTCTAACTCTTGTGTGCTGGCTTTGGCACTATAGGTGGTATGGGCTGGGGGAGGGGGTTGCTCAGCTCGCGTTTTAGTGAGCTGTTTCACCCCTTTATAGCATGGAAATGCCCCAATTCTACGTACCTCCAATACTTCACCCTGTTGTGGGGTCCCTTTGTTCCTCTGGATTTTTTTTTATGTCTTCTTGGGGAGTCCCATATGTTTCAGTTAGGAGAGGTTAAGCAGCTGCTTTTTACTCTGCCGCCATCTTCTTTTCCAATTATTCTTGAGAGTATCATCACCATCCTGGTTCACAAACTCAGTGTCCTTTGACTTCTCAGTCTTCCATATCCAGTTGAATATTAAATCTTGTCCTTCATGTGATCATGACATCTTTTCTCTGTATACTTTTTTCTCCCCTCGCACAGCTACTGCCCACTTCTCCCCTGGACTGTTACAATAGATTTATAATTGGTCTCTGCTTCAAATTTCTCCTCACTCTAATCCATCCTTCACAAAGTGACCACAGCAAATTTCCCTACAGTATAGGTGTGACTATACCTTCCTATTATATAAGCCAAAGTGGCTCTCTATTACTTCTAGGATCAAATAGTCCTTTATTTAAAATTAAAAGTTATTTATGACCTATCCCTTCCATGCAATTTGCAATCCAACTACATGGATTTACTTGTTGTTCCAGGTGTACAGAACTGTTCTTGCCTTTATCCTGGCAGATGTTCATGGTTGGATTGTTTTCTTTCCTCAACTGTCTCCTAGAATCTCTGGCTCACTTTGATTCAGTTTAAGAACCATCTTTTGTAGGAAATCTCTCTGTACATCCCAGATGCTAAAGACTTCCCTTCTAGGGTTATATTCTGAATGCTCTGTATTGATCTTGTATATATCTACTTATTCACCTGTTGTCTCTCTCAGAACATAAACTCCTTGAAGACAGGTGTTATTTTTGCCCTTCTTTAAAGCTTGAGTTTGGAGCACAGTGCCTGGTTTTAGAATAATATTAAGATATATATTGATAAGTTAGCTTTATAGATAATCAATTTGAAATCTGTCTCAAAAGCTGCAGAAGGGCTGGTGCAGAAGATTCTGTGGAATGTTATAGTGAGAGCTGGGACCAACTGAAAATTCTTGGCAGTTGTTCTCTGGAAGCAGGGAGAGTGATTGGCTGCTTTTCTGCTCTCTGTTCTCTGCTTTGGAGTTTGAGGGAAAGGAAGATAAATCCTGGAGAGTCTTAGTGTTTTTCTTTTGCCAATTTTGGAAAACACTGGGATCTGATTTCGGTGATTGTTTTATTGCTGCTGGTGAATCATTCATCTCTAAGAAGACAACAGAAGATCCTGTCTTTTCTCTAAGCTCTGGGTGAAACTCAGAGTCACAGATGAGCTTGACTAAGTCTCCGTCTGTTTGCTCTTGTTGCTTTTTATATTTTGGAGACAGAGTTAAGAACTATATATAATTATTATAAGGATATTAGTGTTAAGTTATTGTAGAATAGGAAAAATTGGGGTTAGTTAGAAATAGGAAGTCTAGTGTAGCCTGGGAAACAAGGACTGAAGAGGTTTCATGTGAAACCAGTTGGGTTTTGGATTTAAATAGATACCGTTAGATTTACTAATCCTTTTAGGTCCTTATATTCTTTTACAAATACTAAATTATTAATAAATAGTTTATTTTTATACATATTAGTTTCTAGAGTATTTCCTTGCCCAAGGCCCAGAGGTAACGGCTTATAGCTAGCCAGCTTTACCTCACTGCTACAACTGAGGCTACCTTTGTAAACATCTGTAAAAGGTATCTGAACAGTTTCTATCCTAATTTTTACAGTGGCATATAGTAAGAACTTAATAAATGTTTGTTCTTTCATTGATTGATTGGAGTAGGGAAGGCCTAAATTCAAATCCTGCCTTAGATACTTATAAGCTGTGTGTCTCTGGGCAAATCACTCAACTTTGATCTCAATCTCAGTTTCCTGACCAGATAAAATGGGGATAATAGTAACACCCACCTTATAGGGTTATTCTGAAGACCAAATTTATAAACACGCAATACATGCAGTACATTAAACATAAATGTAATATAATATATAATGTACATTAAATGTAACACACATGTATATAACCATGCATGTATATAATGAAATATATACAACTATAATACAAACACATAACATATTTAATGCAACACATGTGATAAATGAGGTAGAGTATATACATGTATATAACACATGCATATTTAACATACATACATGTAACACACATATTGTAATATATACTTTAATATATTGTTGGGCACCATTAAGACTCCTCTTTTGACCCCTTTTATGATCCACACCTTTTCTTAAAAACATTATAGCCTTATTGAAAAGCTTTAAGTTCCTAGCAAACCAGCAGTTAAGAGTTTAATAATTTTTCTCCAAGAAAATTAAGATGCCTGAACTCTAAAAATATTCCTAGACAAGACTTCATCCCACCAGGTGCAGTCCTTCTGATAAAAAGTACAAGACTCAATTCATTTAGGATATCTATAGAATATAATGACTTCCCAGAATTGGCCGCCTGATAATAAATGGCTAGAATTTGGCCTTAGACCCTGTCCTATCTCTCTACTTTGAAACCTCTAAGGTTCTTTGTATAATTTGTAACCTCTACATAGTTGTAAAGTTTTCTTTGTGTGTATGTGTGTGTGTGACTTGGGGTTGGTATACATTATAAAAATAAAATCCTAAGCTCATTGAGAGAGATGCAGAAGCAGCTATGAGTTAACAGTCAAGATCATCTCTTGTGTCCTGTTTCTTTCTTATCAACTAAACCATCCTTATCAGATTATCTAGAGATGTTGGATAGCTTTCAACAATATATAAAATCATATATACATAAATATATAATTGAATATATACATATAACATATAATGTGATCTATGCTATTGTATATAGTAATATACATCAAATATATAATACATTAAATATAATATAATAATATGGTAAATATATAGTAATATATTAGTAATGTATACATGTAATACACATATGCTATACATAAACACAATGTTATCTATATTATGTATATATTACATATTATATTGTATGGTATATATTAAACACAGTATTGTATATATATATACATATTATATATTCATAGTATATATGCACAAACACTATAGCAATTGAAGAGAAAGACCAAGAGAATTAGCAGAGAAAAAGAATATTAAAACTAGAAAAAAAGTCTTAAGAGAAAATTGAGTTCAATCCACTTGTTTTAAACATGAAATTGAGGTAGGTGAAATTGAGCAACTCTAGATTCACAGATCAGAGTTCTTACCATTATTCGTTGGTATCTGTCTAGTAATTGGTAAAAATCCTGTTAATACAAATAAGCTAAGGTGTTCCAATCTGAAAGGTGCAATGGATGACCTCTCCTAGGGATACTGGCATTCTAATAATGTGAAGATTTTTATTAAATTACCATTAAATGTCTTTGCCTACAAGAATGAATCTTTGGGGGGTAAAATACCACAATAAAAGTGATATTTTAAGCCCCCTAAATTCATTCAGTGTTCCTGCATTACTTTGTATGTAATTTGGACTCATAGGGCATACACATACAATCTGGGGGTACTTTGTGCCATTTGATTTAACACTTAATTATATGCCAGCTGGTCTCATTTACTACTTTTCTTCATATGTTAATTTTGTTTCTTCCAAAAGACTAGACCAGAGTCATAACCAGCATGAGACTTTGTCTCAGGGCACCCACATCTTTATGGACATCCTTCCTCTCTGTGGTGATTGCTCTCCTTGTGCCGTGCCTCCAGCAACCAACTTGCTGTCTATCTAGCACAATCAGCCTTAGATTGTCCCTAATCATTACAGGAATCAAGGGTGAACTATCCACTCTCCCAGCCCTATTTGTGCTTATGGTTGGACTATCCTGTGCATCAACACTGCTCATCCCATATCCTATCTTCATGCCTTCCTAACTGTTTTTGCCTCTGGATTAAAAATTTTCTAGTAATATTTCAGTTTCAGAATCTTTGAAGCACCCAAGTGGTATCTTAGTGCAGTGTACAGTGCAAGAATCAGAAAGATTTGGCCTCAGACGATTCTTAACTATGGGTGCCTGGACAACACTTAATTCCTGTTGGCCTCCATTTCCTCAACTGTAAAATGGTGGTAGGAATGGTACCTGCCTCATTAGGTTGCTGTGAGGATCAAATGAGATAATATTATAAAATGCCTGGCACACAGTATATGCTTAATAAATCCTTCTTCCCTTTTTTACTTTTTGGAGAAACTGATCATGTCTAGCCCAAGGAGAAAAAAAGGGATACAGTGGGTTGAAATACTTCTCAGGCATGTTGTAATGAGGATTCTTTTTAGGGGAATAGATTGGACTAGATGGCTAATGAGATCCATTCTGATACTGATATTCTATGTTCTATTCTATTGTGAAATCTGGGTAATGTTGAATTCGGAGCTACTTAACAATTTATTTTCCCTTGAAATAGTTACTTAACATTTATCATTTCCACATCTGCAAAACTCAGAGTTTAGACTGATGACCTCTAAAACCTCTTTCAGCTCTAAATCTATGATTCCATGATCTCTACTCTAGAGCCTTTATTTTTTAATTCCTTCTCAGTCTCTTAGATTTTGGAAATCTTGAGAAACTCCAGTACCTAGTAATGACTGATGATAGATTTATGCTCCTTTATAACTTGATTTAGATTCTTTTTGTGTTTTTTCTTTAATTCATCCTTGGATGATAAGTATTGTCCATTTTTTTTCTTTCTTTTTTAAAAGAAGCAACAATGTAGGGTCAAGACATGTGCTTGTTCTACAGCCCTCCAGCAGAGGACTCCAGAGGGCTGCAATTACAATTAGAGTCACTGAGAACTGGGCTCTCAGAGATATATTGCCCACCTTGGAGAAAGCCCATGAATGCCTGGGAAGGAGGCTGATGACTCCCAAACTTTGGCTAGGAGCCTGAGGCCCTTTCTGGGTTCCAGTGCAAGTTTGCCTCATCTGGAGATTTCCCCAGTCCTGGGCCATGGTGTCCTTCATTGTTCACCACTGGGAGAGTTTGATTGTTCCCTGGGCCAATCTCTACCTAGCAGACTACAGTCACATATGAAATGATATGAAGGTTCCATGAATAGATTCCAAGGGTCTCGTGAACTTAAAAGGGAATAAAATTACAGTATTATTTTCACTGACCTCTTATTGACATTTAGCATTTCCTTCAATCATTTTATTTTATTTAAAAATGTTTTTCCCCTTTATTAATTTCAAAACAGTGATGGGCAAACTACGACCCCCTGAAATGTTCTATCTGGCTGCGCAACATTATTCCTAATGTGATAAATACAATGAGTAGGATACAATACAATGAAACTTTGAAAGAGTTGCCTTAGAAACAGACTGACAGATGAGCATTTCCTTTCCTTTGGCCCCCTCTTTAAAAAGTTTGCCCATCACTGTTTTAAAACATTATTCTGAAAAGGGGTGCATCATCAAACTGTCAAAGGAGTCTAGAGACCAAGGAGACTTCTGACATGCCTTTGCCTCTGAGATCCCATGGATAGATTCACTGGCTCCACTAGAGGGAAGTGAAAATTGCAGAATATGCTAGCTTCTTCTAGACCTTGAAGTCTGGAACTGGCATGGAATACCCTTGATTTGATTGGTCACCTTTTGGAGAGATCAGTTCCACAAATCCATGATGAATGAACCAAGGATATGCATACTATCTTGCTCATTTTCATCCTAGTCTTCTATCTTCCTTACTGGAGTCCAGCTTAAAAAATATGGAATTATGAGCATGCAACAACTATAGAGTCCTAAATGCCATTGTCATCTAAGAATATTACTTTTGATATCCAACCTGATGGACCAGTTGGAAAAATTTGATGACATTTACCAAATCAAACCTCCCAGGGACATAGAATCCAGTGTAACTATGGAAAGTCAGCAAATGGAATGAGGAAGTATTCTCTCTGTATCTGGTGACTGGCCAAGGCAGCAGCTCCTGGAGGTCAGGCTGAGAGCACCCCTGTGGGAGCTAGATTAGGCTATTTTAATCTTATCTTTCTACCTATTTCTCATCTTTTATCAATTCAAGTGATTCTAATAAACTTTATTAATTAAAAAAATAAAAACCTTGTTCTGTGAAGGGGTTTATAGGCTTCACCAGGCTTCCAAAGGAGGTCCAAAACATAGAAAAAAAGATGAAGGATCCCTACTCTATTACCTATCTTATCACCAAATGTTTGCTATTTTAGAAACCAAATTGATAAGTAGGAGTTGCAGTTCTAAGGAAAGTGGGGAGGCTATTTGGGTAGTTCTGGATGGATCTGTGAAAGCTGGAGATTATTATTACAATCATGTTTTTGTATTCTATTGAAGAAAGACTTGCAGAAGTTCCATGTTTTTTTTTGGCTATTAGTCCTACCTTACTATTAGGTTTTAAAATCTCACAGATCTGCTGACAGGTACTTTATGGTCTCTTAATGGATTCCCAAGGCAGAAGATTAATTTAATGACCTTCAAAACAAGAGTGTCTCAGTCCCTCCCTTTATGTCCCAGAATTTATAGGAATTGGAACTTGAATCTACTCCATAGAATAAGATCACTTGCTATGACCCAGGCCTATCTGTACCTCTCACTCAAATAAGTCAATGCAAAAAAGAAATATACAATTTTGGAGAAAACTGCTTGAGGTCAAACAGCAATTGAATTAGAAAGATTAGCTAAGACTTCATTATAATCTTTTAGCTGCCTTCTTGTTCCTTTTCTTCAGCTCTCTTTTTCCATTGGTAAATTTATCTTGGAACCTCCATTTTGAGGAACAGCCTAGATGGATCATCTCTTGTTCTTTTGACTGTGCCACTATTACTTTGTGAAAACCTCTTCCTTACTCTAGCTTTTTAGCTCATTTTTTATGTATAGTTTTCTCCTTCAATTCTCTTTTCCATTGGTAAATTTATCCTGCAACCATCATCTTTTGGGCTGTGTCATCACATCCTTTAAATTTTTTTATTTTTTTTCTTTTTATTCTCATGCAAAACACACTTCCATACTGGCCATTGTAATAGCATACTTATACATAACCAAAACCCCACAATAAAACCATAAGTACACTGATGTGAAAGATGACTCCAACAATTTTTTTCTCTGAAGATGGATAGCATTCCCTGTCTTGTCTTTCAGGATTGTCCCAGATCATTGCATTGCTGAAAATAGGCATGTTTTCACAGATTATCTAAAATTCCTGTTTTTGTGTACAATGTTTTCTCAGTTCTGCTTATTTCAGTCTGCATCAGTTCCTGCAGATCTTTCCAGCTTTTTCTGAAATCATCTTGCTTATCATTTCTTATCGCACAATATTATTCCATTACCAACACGTACCACAATTTGTTCAATTATTCCCCAATTGATGGACATCCCCTTAATTTCTAATTCTTTGCCACTACACAAAGAATAGCATGTTCTTCCCCCACTGGTCCATTTTTATTGCCATGCAAAACAAAATTCCATATTGGTCATTGTTATAAGAGCAAGCTCATACATAACCAAAACTCCCAAATAAAACTATAAATGTACTGATGTGAAAGCTGACTCTAACAGTTCTTTCTCTGGAGGTGGATTGCATTCCCCGTCATAAGTCTTTCAGGATTGTCTCAGATCATTGCATTGCTGAGAGTAGTCAAGTTTTCACAGATAGTCATTGTCCAATATTGCTGTTAATGTGTACAATGTCTTCCCAGTTCTTCTTATTTTACTCTGCATCAGTTCCCACAGAACTTTCCAGATTATTCTGAAATCATCTTGCTTGTTGTTTCTTATAGTCCAATATTATTCCATTACCGACAAGTAACACGATTTGTTCAGCCATTCCCTGATGGATGGACATCCCCTCAATTCCTATTTCTTTGCCACCACAAAAAAAGAAGCTATAAATATTTTCATACAAGTAAGTTCTTTCCCCTTTTTAAAATTATCTCTTTGGGGTATAGACCGGTAGTGATATTACTGGATCAAAGGGTATGGACAATTTTATCATCCTTTGGGTATAGTTCCAAATTGCCCTCTAGAATGGTTGGATCAGTTCATAACTCCACCATGCATTAGTTTCCCAATTTTGCCATATCCTTTCAAACATTTATCACTTTCTTTATTGCCATATTGGCCAACCTGATAGGTGTGAGGTGGTACCTCAGAGATGTTCTCTAATCAAAAGAGATTCAGAACATTTTTTTTCATATGATGATTTTGATTTCTTCATCTGAAAATTGCTTGTATTCATATCCTTTGACCATTTTTCAATTGGAAAATGATTTGTATTCTTATAAATATGACTTAGTGCTTTATAAATTTGAGAAATTAGACCATAATCATGGATATTTGTTATAAAATTTTCCCCATTTTGTTGTTTACCTTCTAATCTTGGATTGATGTTTTGTTTGTACAAAATATTTCTAACTTAATATAATCAAAATATTTTTGTAAGTATTCATCCATTTCACTTAGATTGTCATATTTATTGGCATATAATTGGGCAAAATAACTCCTAATGATGGCTTCAATTTTCTCTTCATTGGAGGTGAATTCAACCTTTTCATGTTTGATACTGGTAGTTTGATTTTCTTCTTTCCTTTTTTAAATCAAATTAACCAATAGTCTATTTTACTTTTTTTTTTTTTTATAAAATCAACTGCTAGTCTTATTTGTTAGTTCAATTGTTCTCTTTCTATTTTACTGATTTCTTCTGTAATTTTTAGGATTTCCAATTTAGGATTTCTAGTTTAGTCTTTAAATGAGGATTTTTAATTTCTCATTCTTTTAGTTTTTTTTTTTAGTTGCATGCCCAATTCACTGATCTGCATTTTCACTAATATATTGATGTAAACCTTTAGAGATATAAGTTTTCCTCTAAGTACTGCTTTGGGTATATCCCATAAATTTTGATATGTTGTCTCCTTGTCAATCTCATTAACAAAATTGATTGCTTCTATAATTTGTTCTTCAACCCATTCCTTTTTTAAGCATTATATTATTTAGTCTCAAATTAATTTTTGATTTATTTTTCCATGGAGATTTATTGATTATAATTTTATTGCATTATAATCTAAAAAGGATGCATTTATTATTTCTGCTTTTCTGCATTTGGTTGTAAAGTTTTTATGTTCTAATACATGGTCAATTTTTGTGTAGAAGCCATGTACCACTGAAAAGAAGGTATATTCCTTTCTATTGCCATTCACTTCTTTCCAGAGATCTATTATTTTCTTATTTTCTAAGATTTCATTTATTATCTTTATTTTTTTTTTGTTGTTTATTGTTTGGTTTGATTCATCTAGATATGAAAGGGGGAAGGTGAAGGGCTCTGCTAATATAGTTTTACTATATATTTCTTCCTGAAGTTCATTTAATTTCTCCTTCAGAAATTTAGAGGCTATACGATTTGGTGGATATATGTTTAGAATTGATATTAGTTCATTGTTAATAGTAACTATTTAGTAAGATATAATTTCTTTCCTTATCTCTTTTAATCAGATCTATTTTTGCTTTAGCTTTGTTGGAGATCATGATGGCTACTCCTGCTTTTTTTACTTTACTTTTATTTAAAAAAATTTTTCCCCTGCTCTTTAAAAATTTTAAAAAAAAATTTTATTTTTTAGAAAAGTTTTCCATGGTTCCATGATTAATGTTCTTACTCTTCCCTCCATCCCTCAAACCTCCTTCCCCCAGCCAATGTGCATTTCCACTGGTTTTAAAATGTGCCATTGATCAAGACTTATTTTCATATTTTTGATAGTTGCACTGGGGTGGTCATTTAGAGTCTATATCCCAAATCATGTCTGCATCAACATGTGTTCAAGCAGTTGTTTTTCTTCTGTGTTTCTATTCCTGTAGTTCTTCTTCTGAATGTGGATAGAGTTCTTTTCCATAAGTCTCTCAGAATTGTCCTGGACCATTGCATTGCTGGTAGTACAGAAGTCCATTACTTTCAATTTTACCAGTGTATCAGTCTCTGTGTACAATGTTCTTCTGGCTCTGCTTCTTTCACTCTGCATCAATTCCTGGAGGTCATTCCAGTTCACATGGAGTTCTTCTAGTTTATTATTCCTTTGAGCACAGTAGTATTCCGTAACCAGCATAAAACACAATTTGTTTAGCCATTTCCCAATTAAAGGGCATACCCTCATTTTCCAGTTTTTTGCCACCACAAAGAGCACAGCTATAAATAATTTTGTACAAGTCTTTTTACCTATGATCTCTTTGGGGTACAAACTCAAAAATGCTATGGCTAAATCAAAAAGCAGGCAGTCTTTTAGCACTCTTTGGGCATAGTTCCAAATTGTCATCCAGAATGGTTGGATCAGTTCACAACTTAACCAGCAATGCATTAATGTCCCAATTTTGTCATATCCCCTCCAAAATTTATTACTCTACCCTGCTGTCATTTTATCCAATCTACTAGGTATAAGGTGGTACCTCAGAGTTGTTTTGATTTGCATTTCTCAAATTATTAGAGATTTAGAACACTTTCTCATGTGCTTATTGATAGTTTTGATTTCTTTATTTGAAAATTGCCTATTCATGTCCCTTGCCCATTTATCAATTGGGGAATTGCTTAATATTAATAGGTGTTGTATTTTGTCAAAGGCTTTACCAGCATCTATTGAGATAATCATGTGATTTTTGTTTGTTAGCTTGTTGATATGTTCAATTATGTGGATGGTTTTCCTAATGTTGAACCATCCTTGCATTTCTGGTATAAATCCCACTTGATCACAATGGATAACCCTTATGATCACTTGGTGGAGTCTTTTTGCTTGTATTCTATTTAAGATTTTTTGCATTATGTTCATTAGGGAGATTGGTCTATAATTTTCTTTCTCTGCTTTTGGTCTGTCTGTCTTTGAAATCAGTACTATATTAGTGTCATTAAAGGAATTTGGTAGGACTGCTTTTTTGCTTATTATATAAAATAATTTGTATAGTATTTGGATTAGTTGCTCTTTGAATGTTTGATAGAATTCATTTGTGAATCTATCTGGTCCTAGGAATTTTTTCTTAGGGAGTTCTTGATGGCTTGTTCAATTTCTCTTTCTGATATGGGATTATTTAAGTAATCTATTTCTTCTGCTGTTGATCTAGGCAATTTATATTTTTGTAAATATTCATCTATATCATCTAGATTGCTATAGAGATAAAGCTCTATATGTTTTTGGGTTCCTGAGTGGCTTTTATTGGTGTCGGATTGAAGACAGGAAAAAGAAAATGAGAACAACCAGACTAGTGGTTAGCCCATGCTAATGTAACCTCTATGGGCTTTGGAGTTTATTTTATACTGGTTTCAAACAAAGAACACAAAGAAAGAGTCACAGCTGTGAAGGGATTACGAATCATACACAAACCCATCAAAGTCTAAAAAGCAGAGAGACGGGTACAAGGGCAAGGACCAAATTCCAACCACCAATTAGTAGGGGGTTAATTCTGAGAGCAGAAATATATTTCATAGAGATTTTTACTTATTGAGTCCTGTCTTCCTGATTTACAGGGCCTGGACCTGGTCAGATAAAGTCCAGCTCCAGCTTATCTAAGTAATATTTTTTAGGGTTCAGGCTTCTTAATTATCAAGGAGAGAAATTATTAACTCAGTAGCTGCTGGTCTGATTAAGGATTCAATGCTTTCCAATAAGAATATTGAGAAAAGGTGGGATCTAAAAATGAGTCAAAAGAGGAGCCTTAGATTTTTACCTTAGATGGTCCATTCTATCTGCATCTGACATGCAGTGAGGAAAAATCATACACACAGTTTTACTTGCCGATGATTTTGTAATGGGATCCAGATAAAACATGTATTACAGACTCTATTTCTCTAAATGACTCCTAATAGCCTCCTGGAGGGGTCAAGTTGATTTTGGATTAACCTACCTGCTGGTACCAGAGCTTTTCAGGGCTCAAGTGACCAGGACCAAACACAAAGACTGCCTCAGCCTGGATTGGTCATGTAGGGAATCCAGATAACAGGCCCTAACTTTGACCCTGTTTCTCCAGTGGCTCTCAACAGATTGCCATATTTATTGCCATGTGATGTTATATTGAATCTCTGGGAGCTTGAAGATCACCTTTGATTGACAAATAAGTCAGTTGGATGGAATGTTCCCAGGGAAGTCGTGCGAGAGGCAGGAGGAGGGGCAGTTGAGAATCCTGCAGAAGTTCTGGGTCTTTGACCTGTGCTGAGGCTGGAGATTGGTGGATCCTGGTCTTGGAGCGAGAGGTGCAAACATCTCTCTGCAAAACTCTTCCTGTACTTGAGATACCATGCCAACCTATACCTGACCACCACCTTGGTGTCTACTGCCCCTAGATATTAGGAGTTACATCATCTAGATATCTAGGTTTCCCAGGACCCGGGAGGAATCCGGGAAGTGGGCAGGAGATGAAGAAGAAGGTGGAAAAGGGTGGAAATAACCCAACTGTAAGGCTGAAGATCTATTGAAGAAGAAGTCAAAATATCACAACAGATTACCTAATCTGGTTTAGTCCTGGCCAGACTGAACCAGAGGGAAGCTACATTGATTCTTCATCTGCCAGCAGTTGAGATTTCATTAGCAACCAGTAGAATAGGGTCTCCTAAACCACAGTCCTTTACCCTTATCCTTCTTGTTAATATAAAGTTTAAAGTACCTTCCTAAAGCAGTTTCCAAGCTTGTTTTGGGAAGGGAGAAATCGCAGTCAGAATACAAGGCATTAGCCTAGCTAAAGAGCCCAAATCAACATATCAATTAACCCTAGGTGGGTCCTGAAGGGATATACCTCTTAGACCTGAAGGATCCTGCCTGGGCAACTGTTATAAGGGAGAAGAGTCATCTTATTTCTCTCTGTACATCAATTTACCATCTCAAATAGATCAAGAGACTCCCAATAATTATAACAATGATTGGGCAAAATAGTTTTTAATAAGTGCCTTAATTTCTTCTTTATTAGATGTTAGGTCTCCCTTTTCATCTTTGATATTGTTAATTTGGTTTTCTCCTTTCCTTTTTTTATTAGATTGACCAGTACTTTGTCTATTTTATCTGTTTTTTCAAAGTACCAGTTTCTAGTTCTAGTCTTATTTATTAATTCAATAGTTCTTTTACTTTTGATTTTATTTATTTGATTTTAGTATTTCTAATTTTGTTTTCCTCTAGAGATTTTTAATTTGTTCAGTTTCTAGTTTTTTAATTTGTATGCCCAATTTATTGACCTTTGCCTTCCCTAATTTGTTAATATTTGCACTCAAAGATATAAATTTCCCCTATAGTACTGCTTTGGCTGCATCCCATAGTTTTTGGTAAGAAGACTCATTGTTGTCATTCTCTTCAATGAAATTATTAATTGTTTTTATGATTTTTTCTTTAACTTATTTTGGAGAATCATATTATTTAATTTCCAATTAGTTTTTGGTTTGCTTCTCCATGTATCATTGCTAACAAATATTTTTATTTTATTATGATCTGATAAGGTTGCATTTATTATTTCTGCTTTTTTGCAGATGTTTGCCATGTTTCTATGTCCTAGTACGTGGTCAATCTTTGTGAATGTTCTATGTGCTGCTGAAAATAAGGTGTATTCCTTTTTTCCCCTATTTATTTATCTTCATATATCTATTAACTCTAATTTTTCTAAGATTTCATTTACCTCTCTTATTTCTTTCTTATTTATTTTTTGGTTTGATTTATCTAGATCTGATAGGGGAAGGTTCAGGTCTCCTACTAGTATAGTTTTATTATCTATTTCCTCATTGAGCTCTGTCAGTTTCTCCTTTAGAAATTTAGATGCTATACCATTTGGTGCATACATGTTGAATACTGATATTTATTCATTGTTTATTTTGCCTTTCATCAGGATGTAATTACCTTCCCTATCTCTTTTAATCATATCTATTTTTACTTTGGCTTTGTCAGAAATTATGATTGAAACTCCTGCCTTCTTTTTCTCAATTGAAGCCCAATAACTTTTGCTCCAGTCTTTTATTTTTACTCTATGTATGTCTACCTGTCTTATGTGTGTTTCTTGTTGACAACATATGGTAGTATTTTGGTTTCTAATCCGCTCTGATATTTGCTTCTGTTGTATGGGTAAGTTCATCCCATTCAGATTGAGAGTTATAATTATCAACTGTTTATTCCCAGACATTTTGATTCTCTCTTCTTGACCTGTCCTTTCTTCTTTCACTATTTCCTTCTATACAAGTGTTTGGTTTTTAATCAGTTCCCTTATCCCCTTCCTTATTGTACTTCCCTTTCTCACCCCAGCTTCTTATTCCCCTCTTATTGTTCTTTAGGGTCTTTTTAAACTAAGCCCCCATCTCACCCTTTCCCTCCTAGTATTGCTTCCCTCTCCACCAGTCCTTTTGTTGCCCTTCTAATTCACTATAGGGAATGAATCAATTCTCTTCCCCAATGGATCTGATTGTTCTTCCCTCTTTAATTTAATTTCAATGCACTTAAGCATTAAATATTTCCTTTCTCCAATCTCATTACCCTTTCATTGTATTGGTCATTTCCCTTTTTCACCCCATGTGCTTCTTTATGAAATATAAATTTACTCTTTTCTCTTTCCCATTTCTCTTAATATTATCTCCTTTTTTACCTCTAGTTTTATATATATGCATATATATATATATATTTATATACATGTATCTTGACATTTCATCCTATACAGTTTTTCCCTGTTCCCTCTAAGTATACTTCTTCTAGCTACGCTGTTGATAATAACAATTTTTAAGAGTTACCAAAAATATCTTCTTTTCTTATAGGGATATAAGTCAACTGAACTTATTGGGTCTCTTAAAGAAAAGGTTTCCCCTTCCCCTCTCTTAATTACCTTATGGTGATTTTCTTTAGTTTTGTGTTTGAGCAGCAAACTCTCTAAGTATGGTTTTTTCTCTATGAATGTTTGGAAGTCTTCAATTTTGTTGAATGAACATACTTTCCCCTGCAAGAATATAATCAGTTTGCTGGACAGTTAATTCTTGGTTGTAGACCCAGATCTCTTGCTTTCCAGAATATTATATTCCTTGCCTTCTGGTCCTTCAATGTAGTTGCAGCCAGATCCTGTGTTATCTTAACTGTGGTTCCCTGGTATCTGAATGACTTCTTTTTAGCAGTTTGTAATATTTTTTCCTTGGTCTGGTAGTTTTTAAATTTGGCTCTAATATTCCTGGAAGTTTTCAGTTGTGGATTAAATATAGGAGGTCATCTGTGGATTCTTTCAATTTCCATTTTTCCTTCTTGTTTGAGAATGTCAGGACAGTTTTCTTGGATAATTTCCAATAGGATGATGTTCAGGTTTTTTCTTTTGTCATCATATTCTGGCAGACCAATAGTTCTTAAATTGTCTCTTTGAGATCTGTTTCCCAGATCTGTAGTTGTGTCAATGAGGTGTTTCATATTTTCCTCACATTTTTCATTTTTCAAAATTTTGTTGTATGTATTTTTGCTGCCTTGTGAAGTCATTAACTTCTAGCTTTTGAATTCTAATTTTTAAAGAAAGAATTTCATCCCTGACTTTTTGGTCATCCTCTCCTTTTGGTCTGACTTTATTTGTAGATCATCTTTCACCTTCTTTGCTTTGTTTTTCAGCTGGTCAACTTGGGCTTTTAAGACATTGTTTTCTCGTTTTAGATCATGCATTTTCTTTTCCCAATTGTCTTCAGCCTCTGTTGATTGTTTTCTGAGTGCTTGAGTTATTTAAATTTTGAGTTCTTGAGTTAATTTTAAGTTCTTCCATAGCCTGTGTCCATTTTGCTGAAGTTTCTATGTTTTTTTTCTTGGTGTTCCTTTATCTTCTTCTGATCCATTTGCTTTTTGTTCAATTCCTGGATAGAAGCTGTTGATTGTGGTTTCTTTTTACTTTTTCTGTTGCTTACTCATATGTTTTCCCTTCTTTCTTCCCTGTAATATCTGATTATTTTTGTTTTATCTGTGGGTTTGGGCCATTCAGTCCTTGGAGGGCTTCTTCTCTGTTTTGTTGATTAATTAGGTTAGTGGGACCTGAGGCCAGATTTTCCCCAGCTGGTGGTAAAAAGATAAAGAAGTAAATTCTGCTACTTTCACTGTAGTCTATGGGGTAGGGGTTTTGGAGCTTCCCTGCCTTCTGAAGACTTCTTGTCTGCTATATTGATAGGATTAAGCCAGGTGTGGGTGATTTGCCCAGCTTGAAGTGTCCTTAGGCCAAAACCTTGAGAAAGGGGAGGGGGACAGTGCAAGATGGAGAGTATGTTCACCCTCTCTGGGTTTCTCCCCCAGCAGCCTCCCTGCTGTCCATGATCAGAGCTTTGGGTTTGGCACAGCTGTGCCAGTGAGGTGCTTCCTCAGACTAGTGACTCAGCTCACCCAGAGATTCCAGGATCCGCTGGAGAGTCATCACATCAGGTGGAGGAGGGGATCTGGGATCTTCCTCCTTTCTTTCCCCTCCCACTGTATAGTTTCAAGAATTCAGGCTTTTTTCCCTCTTTTTTCCAGGTAACTTTTAAGTTGGGTTCAGCTGGAGGATCCCCCAGCTTTGTTCTGTTGTCAGATTTGGTTTTCTGTTTTCCTCGGAGCCCTTTGTCCTTGATTGGTGGTGAAGGGCTTTATGAAGGTCTGGAGCCTTGGTGCTTCTATGCTTCCATCTTCCCAGAATTCCCTAAAAATTGCTTTTTTTTTACTTAAGGTGATGCATAATAAATTCTTCTCCAGCCTCTTATCTTTACACTGTGTGTGTCACCCTCCCTCAAATGTGTTTCTTATAAAGAACATATACTAGAATTCTGTTTTTTAATCCATTCTGCTATCTGCTTCTGTTTTACGGGTGAATTCATTCCATCCACATTCACAGTTATAATTACTGTGTATTCCCCTCCACCTTATTTTCCTCTTTTGATCCTGCTCTTTTTCTTTTCACTCTGTTCCTTCTCGGCAGTGTTTTTCTCTTTATCACCCTTCCCTACTATCACTACACCCTTTCCCTTGTCTTATTCCCCTTCTACTTCTCTTTAGGGTTAGGTAGATTTCTATACCCCAATGAGTATGGTTGTTCCCTCTCTGAACCAGTTACAAATAGAGTAAAGGTTAAACATTGCCTTTCACCACCCTATCCTCCCCTCCAGTATAGTAATTTTCAAATCTTTTTATGTTATATATTTTACCCAATTTCATCTCTCCCTTCCCTTTTTTTAATTAAACCCTTACCTTCCTTCTTGGAGTCAATACTGTGAATTGGTTCCAAGGCAGAAGAGTGATAAGGGACAGGCAATGAGGGTTAAGTGACTTGCCCAGGGCCACACAGCTAGGAAGTGTCTGAGATCAGATTTGAGCCTACGACCTCCTGTCTCTAGGCCTGACTGTCAATCCACTGAGCTACCCAGCTGCCCCTACTCCCTTCCATTTTATCTCAGTGCAATCCTCTTTTTCACACCTTGATTTTTTTTGCATATCACATTATCATAATCAGTTTACTTCCCCAACCTCTGTTTAATTATATTCCTCCTATCTGCTCTACTACTTTTATGTGGAAACATTTGTGGATAAATTAAATATTACTGGGTTTAGAGAAAGAGAAGAAGGAGGCCTGGACAGGGATAACAGACTGGACTAACAAACTGAGAAAACACGAACCCCTCCAAAGAACAAGGAATGGGAGATTATGGATTGGCAGTTGAGATCAACTGCCAGCACAGATCCACCTAGCCTGGAAGTCTGTGAAACTAACAAGTGAGTAGACTGGGACCAAAGAATTATAAAATACAGGTTTAATTAGATAAACTTTGGTTATGAAGGAAGGGAAAGGGATGTCTATTCTAACAACCTATTGGCAAGTCTCTGGGTCAGGGAAGGAACTTATCTACACTAAGCCAAAGGCTATATCAAGGCGCAGATGGACTATCAGGGATGGAAGTGGGATCCTTACTGCTGAGCTGAGTCCTGTCCAAATCCAGTGATGATACAGCTCTCCCTGATCCTCAGCCAGTAATCCTTGAGATGGGTAAGGTTAGGGAGTCAAACCAGCCTGAGTTGACCAGCAGCCCAGGTCAGGTTTGACATTCTCGACCTAACTTCCCACAGGCAGATGATTCTTCCTTCAGGATACCAGGACACAAACTTCACTTTCCCTGAGGTCTTTCACTGAGTCAGTTGGTCTGCAGCAATTTGCACTCAGCCAATATGGAGTCCATCCCAGGAGAGCCACTTCCTGCTTCCCCATTCCATTTAGAATTCTCCATCCTTGCTTAATAAGCCTCCTAATAATACCTAATCTTAAACATTTACAACCTACTTTATTAATTTATTTACAACAGTTCCTCCCTTTGCACAAAGTCAAAATTAACAAAATTTTGGTATTTGTGCACTATGAGCCAAATTAAAATTTTAACCCAAAATAACAAACAACCTACACTAACTATTCTATCTAACACTACCTTACTCTATCCTACTCTAGGGATTTTAACAAGGAAAGGTAAAGGGAAAAATACATTGAACAATTACATAGTTCAAAATACAAAATGATAAGTTACAAAGTAAAATTCCAACAAAATTAACAAAATCAACAACAAATATGAACTATCAACACAAAATTCAAAATCAAACACATCAAACACCACTTCTATACTATTACAGAAACATTCTACTAACTAATAAATGTAAACAATTTTGGAAAATACATTTTTAATACAACATTGCATAAGTTTTACATCAAAATTACAACAAAACATTAAACTAACTTATGCAAATTCACTTAAGTGTTTGCAACTCAATTAGTATCAAATTATTGACAGTTTATATTTATACATGTGATACATAAAAACACACACAATATATGTAAGATATACATACATGTACACATAACATACAAATAAAATATACATATATCATACAATATAATATAATTTATAATATATGCACACTATTTAAACTTATTTACACATCAATTTACATTATTTTGTGATATGTAATCTGTAATATGTTATATGTTCTTCATGTAAAGTAATTTTGGCTATGTTTGTTGTATTTGCACAGTAATGTACATTAGTACCTTATTTTATCCTCTAATCTAATCTAATCTAATCTAATCTAATACTATTCTCTATTATACTAAACTATTCTAAACTATCCCTAAATTATTAATATATTAGCCTAACCAAATATTAACTAAATAACTAGCTAATTTTTGTTAGTAACTAACTATCCTTTGTTAGTACTTATCCTATAGCTAATTCTAATTTTATTAGTATTTATATGTTGTTTTATTTCACAAGGAATACAATGTATCCTAGCAGGTTTGTGTTGTATGTATCTGATTTCATACGTTGTTACTTTGCTATATTGTGTTGCAATATGTTGCTGTTGTATGTGTGATACTTACCAAAACTTCAGATCTCCTTCAGATCTCTTTTCTCCTTATGATGTTCCATTCTTTGATGAAACCTTCTCTTTCATCCGTTTTCTCCTATTCTCTTTTTCTCCCTCGAAGTTTTTGATAGTATTATGTGCAATGTTGAATGTATATGAGTATGTAGTGATACTATTTACATTACCCAAATCTATTCAAACCATTTAGTCCAGCAATGGGCAAATTTTCTAAAGAGGGGGACAAAGGAAAGGAAATGTCTATCTGTCAGTCTGTTTCTAAGGCAACTCTTTCGAAGTTTCATTGTATTGTATCCTACTCATTCTATTAGTCAGATTAGGAACAATGTCAAGTAGCTGCATAGAACATTTCAGGGGGCTGTGTTTGGCCTGCGGGCCATAGTTTGCCCATCACTGATTTAGTCCAAATTGTCCATGATTAATCCTCTTCTTTGGAATTTCCTCCAAAATGAAGTCTTTATCAGGTCAATTTTGTAAGTTCATCAGTCTTAGTACAAAGTGCATTAATCTTGAATCCTGAATCCTCTTCATCCATCCATGTCCTCTTCCATCCGAACATCCTCTTCTGCTGGAATGGTCCTCTCCTTACTGAACTTTCTGACTGCAGACTCTAATTGACTGAAGATCTCAATTTTCACAATTTCTTGTTCTTCTTTTTATTCATTAGTAACAATTTCTACATTTTCATTATCTATACCATGTGATAATTTAATTAAGAACAATGATACCATGAATCTCTACCTAATACTTTTGCAGAAGATGGTGAAACTAATACAACTGTATAAGGACCTACCCAACTTTGTTCTGTTGTAGATGTTTTGGCTAAATTTTTCACATAGACCATATCACCTGGTTG
Source organism: Gracilinanus agilis (assembly GCF_016433145.1). NCBI lineage: Eukaryota > Metazoa > Chordata > Mammalia > Didelphimorphia > Didelphidae > Gracilinanus > Gracilinanus agilis. Next base: position 87,219,008 of record NC_058134.1, read on the forward strand.
AAAATTATGAAGAGAATAATCCAATGGACCAGATTGAATTAATACTCCCATATCTTGTAATTCTCTTAGCCTCTGCTGTAAATCACTTAAATATGAAGCAATTTGGCAATCACCTCCTAAGAGAGGTACATAAACAGCCTTACAAGTCTTTGCTTATACTGGAGCTCATACAATGATATATGTAGATCCACTCTTGGTCTAGGTACGTAGGTAAAACAAAGCTATGGGAAGAATATCTGGCCATTTGAGATGAGTTTCAGCACAGAGTTTCACAACCATAGTCTTGAGTTCCCTCTTCATATGCTCCACCTGACCTGAACTTTGTGGTTGATAAAGAATGTGATATTTAGGTGTTATCCCTAGATTCTCATAGACTCTTCTAAGGATATCCTGAGTGAAATGAGATCCCTTATCCGAATCTATGGTTAGAGGTACACAGAATCTAGGCACAATTTCCTTGAGTAACACTTTCACCACAAAGCTTGCCATATTGTTATTTGATGGAAAAGTTTCAGGCCATTTATTTAGTCTATCAACTATCACACGATAATACTTATATTTTCCAGCTTTAGACATACAGATATAATCAATATGCTAAAGGTCTACCACTTAAACCTTTCTGAATGCACTTTGATTGAACTTTTGGCAGACTGAACAACTATTACAGATCTTATTTTCAACAGTACTTAATCCAGGAGCAACTCAATGTCTCTCTCTTTTTTTACATTTTTTAAAAACCCTTGACTTTTGTGTATTGGCTGCTTGGTGGAAGAGTGGTAAGGGTGGGCAATGGGGGTCCAGTGACTTGCCCAGAGTCACACAGCTGGGAAGTGTCTGAGGCCAGATCTGAACCTTGGACCTCCCATCCCTAGGCCTGACTCTCAATCCACTGAGCTACCCAGCTGCCCCCAACTCATTGTCTCTTGATGGAATCTACAACAGTTTGTCTATCAAAATGACCTTTTGTGTGGATAGCTTAACACAAATAGGTATACAAGTCTTTTGGTAACAATGGTCTTCCTGTATCAGTAATCCATATCTCATATTCTTTCCTAGCTCCAAATTTATCCTTTCATTTCTGGATATCTGAGTCTACATATGCTTTTTCTAGATCATCAGAATCAATAGATGTTAAATATATTACATAAATTGAAGTTTTCTGGGCTGCATACTCCACAGTGAAATCAGCTCTGTGATTACCTTTAGAGACTGGATCTCGACCACTAGTATGACTCCAGCGATGGATTACTGCCAGCTGTTTTGGCTTTTGGATTGCCTCCAACAACTCAGTTATTATTCCTGTATGCTATATTGGTTTTCCCAATGCAGTAATAAAACCTTGTTGTTTCCAGATCTTTCCTGTTGCATGGCAAACAGAGAATGCATATCAAGAGTCTGTGAAAATATTTGCCCTTTTACCTTCAGCTAAAAGACAGGCTTGCTTCAGTGTGACTAATTCTGCATGCTGTGCACTAAGATTACTAGGTAATGAGCCATACCACAGTGTCTCAAATTCTGTGACAACTGCAGTTCCAGTACATCTGATTCCATTACACAAATATGTTTGATCCATCTGTAAATAATATAAAGTCTGGATTTTCAAGTGATCCATCTGTAAATAATATAAAGTCTGGATTTTCAAGTGGAGTGCCTTTTAAATCTATCCTAGGCATATCCACAAGATCTACTACTTCAACACACTCATGCAATGGTTTACCATTCTTAGGTAAATCAGGAAGAAGAGTAGCTGGATTTAATATACTACATCTCTTCAGCTGGATGTTCTCACTACCTAAGAGAATAATTTCACACTTAGATATTCGTTGGTCTGAATATGCTTGGGTACAAAATTTCCTCATTAGTGCCTCTATTTGACGTGAACAATAGACCATTAAAGGACATCTCAGAACGAGATCAGCTGATTTCTGGATTAGTATAGCTGCTGCTGCTACCCCCCCTTAGGGTGCTGTCCCAGCAGCTATTGGATCAAGTTGACAACTATAATATCCATTTGGATGATAACTCTGTCCTAGGGTTTGTGTAAGCACACCAGAAGCTATACCTTTTGTTTCATTGACAAATAGCTGAAAAGGTTTATCATAGTCTGGGATTCCTAATGCACAGGGGCAGATAAAATACCTTCTTTAAGCTTCTCTAAGGCTAAACGATGTTCAGGCTTCAGTTTTAGAGGTTCTGTTTCCGTATTCCTGGTCAGATCTGTCAAATACTTAGTGATCTCAATATATCCAGGAATCCACTGTCTAAAGAAACCAGTAGTTCCAAAAATAGCTCTAAGTTGTTTTTTAGTTTTAGGTGCACTTAATTTCTGTATATCAGCTATTCTCTTTTGTGTGATACTTCTGGAACCCTCTGATAACAAAAATCCAAGATATTGCACATGAGGAAAAACCCATTGTAATTTTGCCTTGGAGATCTTATGCCATCGTTTGTATAATTCAATCAAAAGAATCTTGCTGTCTCAAAGACACACCTTTGCATTTGGGGATGCTAAAAGAATATCATCCACAAAATGTACCAATTTACTCTCTTTAAACTTAATTGTTTTTAGATCTCGATTTAGAATTTTAGAGATCTGGCTAGGTAAGTCTGTATAACCCTGTGGAAGACAAGTCCAGCTCCCCTGAGCTTTCTCCCAAGTGAAAACAAAGATCTTTTGAGAATCCTTGTGAATTGGTATCAAGAAAAACACAGAGCATAAATCTACCATGGTGAAATATCTAGCCTTACTTGGAATGGAAGAAATTATAGGAGCCGGACTTGGCACAACTGGATGAGTCTTGATGACATAATCATTTGCCACTCTTAGATCTTGAATAAATTGGTATACCGGTTGGCCATTTTCATTGAGTTTTGGCTTCTTTATAGGCAAAATTGGTGTACTGTACTCAGAAAAGCAAGGTATAATTATCTCTTGTAGGATTAGGGAACTCAATTATTGGTCTTATACCTTCTATTGCTTCCTTAGTCAAGGGATATTGAGGCACACAAGGAACCCCCCACCCCCCAAAAAGAATATATTCAATTTTGCTGGATAGGTGACTGATATTCCATGCCTTCTGATCCCTTAATGTGGAAACTGCTAAGTCCTTTGTGATCCTGATTGTAGCTCCATGGTATTTGAATTATTTCTTTCTGGCTGCTTACAGCATTTTCACCTTGATTTGGGGATTCTTGAATTTAGTTATTATATTCCTGGAAATTGTCATTTGAGGATTTCTTTCTTGTTCAAGTATTTCTGGGAAGTTTTCTTTGATAATTTCTTGTATTGTGATAGCCAGGATTTTCTTTTGACCATGGTTTTCAGGTAGTCCAATAATACTTACATTGTCTCTCCTGGATCTATTTTCCAGGTCAGTTGTTTTTTCAATGAGGTATTTCATGTTTTCTTTTATTTTTATTTTTTTCATTCTTTCGATTTTGTTTTATTGTTTCTTGATGTTTTATGAAATCATTAGCTTCTAGTTTCCCAGTTCTTATTTTTAAGAAATGATTTTCTTCCATCAGCTTTTTTTTAGCTTTTTTTTTAAACCCTTAACTTCTGTGGAAGAGTGATAAGGGTGGGCAATGGGGGTCAAATGACTTGCCCAGGGTCACACAGCTGGGAAGTGTCTGAGGCCAGATTTGGACCTAGGACCTCCCATCTCTAGGCCTGACTCTCAATCCACTGAGCTACCCAGCTGCCCCCTTCCATCAGCTTTTGAACCTCCTTTTTATTTGGCTCATTTCTTCTTGCATTGCTTTTATTTCTATTTTCCATTCTTCTCTGCTTCTCTTAATTGGTTTTAGAAATTCTTTTTGAGCTCTTTCAGAATTTGAGTCCAATTCATATTTTTCTTTTGGACTTTGCATGTGTTTGCTTTGCTTTCACCATCCCCTTCTGTATCTGCACCTTGCTCTTTGTCTCCATAAAAATTATTTATAGTTAAGTGCTTTTTTTGATATCTGCTCAATTCCCCAGCCTTTTTAAAGGTGGGCTCTGTTCTCCAAGAGGTCTCTTAAACTTCAGTAGTTCTTTGATGCTACCCTTAGCCTTATGTCTGGGTTTCTGAAATTTCAGTTCTTCTAAAATGTTATCCATCATTCTTTTATGAGAAACCTTCTTCTCACATTAGCTTTTAATCTATTTCATTTTTTTACATATTATCTTCCCTTGTTAAAATGTAGGCTCCTTGAAAGCAAAATAGGCTTTTTTGTATTTTTACCTCCAGAACTTGGCCCAATACCTGATTGACTTTTCATTGTCTCACAAAAGGACCTGGATTAAAACTGAAAATTTCTAAAACTTAGTTCATTATCTCTTCCCCCTCCATCTCTCATTAATTTCAAAAGACAATTACAAATATCCAAACTTACTCCTCCAATACGTGGAAAGCATAATCTTCTCTATATATTACTTCCATCTTTAGGGAGGGAAAGGGGAATAGATTAATAGTTTAGCTTGATTCCTATAGAGCATAGTTCCAATTTCAAGTCCAAAATCCCTCTTTAGATGTGAATCCCAGGCTTCTGAGGATGTTCATGCTAAACTGCCTGACTGTACCAACCCACTTCCTATCCTGGCTCCAAGGTCACCATGGCATAAACTCCCATGTTCTGTGGGGATTGCACATGACCCCTGAAACTGAGGAGAACAAATAATGCAGAATAAAAACATACACCCTTGGTGCCATTTTTCAAATCCAAGAGATCAAAGAGAGGAAGCCAGTGAAGGAACTCTCTCCCCATTCTGTGGTTTAATTCATGACACCTTCACTGTGGCTGAACTGAGAACTGAAGATGTGGGTGAACTGGCAGTTTCATTCTCTGGCTGCATCTGATAAAAGAATTGCAAAAAAAGAGTGTGGAAAATAATGGCCAAAAAGATTGAATGACTGTCTTGATACTTTTAAAGAATTACCTCCCTGCCTTGTAATAGGGGATAAAGCAAATTTTGAGATAGGCAAATTAGGCATACTCAAAAGGCACCTCCTCAGTGGTGTCTCCATGTTAGATCTGGGTGTGCCCAGAAAATCTTTAATTACACATTTCATCTTTTTTTGGGGGAATGTGTTGTCCTCAGCAAATATGCAGGGATGTTCTTTTCCTTTTTTTTCTCACCCCAAATTTAAAATTGCATTCTACTATCATTGGACAGTAATTAGACATGTCCATTCACTTGCTTCACCAGTGGCATACAGTAAAGTATTAAATATCTTATGCAGTTTTGCAATACAGATGAAAATCTATTTCTGTTTATGGCACAACTATTCGTATCATCTAAGTTTACAACTGTGGTGTCATCCTTGACTCCTTGCTCTCCCTCACTCCACATATCTAATTAGTGGCCATTTCTTGTCAGTTCTTCCTCCACAATGTTTCTTACACCTACATCCTTCTCTCTGTTTAGGCCACTATCCCATCACCTCATAACCATATTGCTGCAGTAAACTCTTAGCTATCTCAAATCTATTCCCACCCTTCACACACACTCACACATTTTCTATAAAGTGATTTTCCTTAAAATGTAGCCTCTCACCATGCCACTCTCCTACACAATACATTTTTATGGCTCTCTCTTGCTTTTCTGATATAATGTAGAGCTCCAAAGCTTGACTTTCAAAACCTCACCCCAATCTTCCTTTCTAATCTTGTAGGACATTATTCCTTTTATCGAACTTTGCATTTCAGCAATAGTTGTTTATGCCCTGCACCCTGAATATGACATTCTGTCTCCCTTCTGATGTCTTTGAGTTGTCCTTCAAGCTTGAAATATATTCCCTCCTCACTTTTGTCTCTGACTTATTTTCTTAAAAATTGAGTTCAAATGCTACCTTCTACATGAAATCTTTTCTGATCTCCCATTTGCTGGGTTCTCTTTCACTCCCTTCCTAAATACACTGTAATTATTTTGTATATCTTTTGTAAAAGGCAATCTGTCATAATGGAGAAAGAGGCAACCAGACTTCAAGAAAGGGAAACCTAGATTCAAGGTTTTCTTTTCGTTGTGGGACCTGAGGTAACTTACTTAGACTCCTAAGTGCTCTAGGCAACTCTAGGACTATACTTTGTAGAAAAGATGTTGATTTGCCCTGGTAATAGGTTTTCCTCCTCATTAGGAATTTCCTATAGTGGTATGTGAATTACTTGATATAAGCAATAGTTTTGATGTGGTTTTATTTTGTGACATCTATTGTCACAGATGTGTGCTTCTATTGACAATAGATTAACTCAGAATGTCTAATCTTGACCAAATGAAACCAACCTGAGCTCATTTCCTCAAATTTAGTTAATTGTCTGTCAGTTGAGTGCTGGATTTTGTGCCATATACATGTTTCATTGATTTCTTGTTGTTCTATGCCTTAAAAAATAACAGTAACTATTACTGTAACAAATGAGTAAAAGCTACAGCTTTTAAAGAGCATTCTTCAGTCATTGTTAGAGTTCCTGTAGCCTCTGTTACTGTTGAAAAGTGAAACATTTCATGAAACATTCAAATCCAAAATTAATTGCATCAAAGAGTAAAAAATGTGATAAAAATGAAAAAAAACATTGCCATAAGCCAACACATTATTGTTGCAAAACAACTTATTTCTCAAAAATTAAATTTAATAAATAATTTAAAAGTTCCAAGGAATCTGGCAGCTGGTGGATTTGCTATGAATTTTTCAACAGAGCAAAATGGAGACTTTTTGAAGTTTGAATAACTAAAAGGCTAATTAAAATAAAGAGGTTAACTGTTACAAAAAAAGGAAAAAAATTGACATGAGTGAGACAACATAAATACTGGAGTACTGAAGATTGGAGAAAATAAATTTTTATTAATGGAACTCACTTTTAGGTCCAAATGTATGACAAAATCATTTTGTGAAGAATGGGGTAAGATTTGGACATCTTCATCAGACTATTTTTTTCAAATGTTTTGAACATTTGAAAAATGTTGAATATCAACAAAAATGTTTTGAAGAACTTTTAGTTCTAGTAGGCATGAAAAAATATACATCAAGAAGCAGAATTCCTTCAGAATTACAGATTCCCAAATAAACATTGAATCATACTCCACCATTTCTAAAGACTAAGACATTTAAACAAGAGGTGGAGTTAAATAAACTTCAAAACTGAGAACTCATCTGGTTTAAACACCAAGAAAAATCTATGGGCCATAATCAAGACTAAAAATTGGACTATTTGTCAAAGATCCAATATATTAAATATGGTTTCCTGATGAAGAATTAAAGAATAATATCAAAGTCTGGTAAACTCAATAGCCAATTGTGATCAATAAGTGATTATAGGAAAACAAGGACATACAGCATTTAAAAAATTTTAAAGATGCACAGTTACAAAGTTTATTGTGTGCTAAAAATTAATTGTCACTTTTGCCACTGTGTGGCAGTGCTACTATATGGCAGTAAGATCACAGGTCTAGTCCTTATCTCCATTTAAATATATATATATATATATATATATATATATTCATTCATTCATTTATTTATTTGTTTTTTCTTTATGCTCCCAGTAGCTGCCACGTTGCTTGTTACATAGTGGAAGGTTAATAAATACTTGTTAAGTGATTATAATTTCAATCCCAGCTCTTCTTATCAGTTGTGTGAATCGTGTTACCTATAGCCTTTCTAGACCTACATTCTAGAAAGTTCTTAATTCATCTTTAAAATGGAGTGGATGAATATGGTTTGAAATAGATGATCTTTTTTTCTTTCCAGGTCTAAATCCTCTAATCTTTAGGGTTCAGTGCTATGTCATTATCCATATAGACCATAAAAACCCTTCAGACTACTCAGCACCTAAAGCAACATTATATATATGCATATATATAAACACATATATTAGGCATTACATTTTATTAGATGAATTATCACCTATGCTCCCAGACATTAGAATTTGTGGAAAGAGACGAACTATTTTAGAAGTCCAAATATGGAAACTTTACCAATCAGCTACTAGATCTAATTCTTCTACATAGTCAAACTTTTGACAGGGTTTGAGTGAAATTTAGAGAATCCTAAGCATAGCATGAATGCTTCAGAATTAGTCAAATTTCATTAACACAATCTCATCAAGCATGGCCTCAAGATTCAGGGATTGTGGAAGTGGGGATGGAATTCCAGGGCAAAGAAATGAAATCTGAATCTTACTGTATGACTAAGCAGAAGTAATGTCAAGGGAGACCCAGCCAATGAGGAAGGGCAGGGTTGAATGGAGCATTTTGCCACCATAAAAAGAGAAGTTTTAGCAAAGCAGAGTGGGGAAACAAATGGTTACATCTCTGACAATCTGATTCTATGCATCCCTTCCACAGTTGAAGTCTCCACTATGGTCCTTGGCTTCCCACCTCCAGCAAGGTCACTTTGGATCTTAACATTCCTATGAATCTTTGGTGTTGACTCCACCTATCCTCTAATTTACACTTCCTTGGACTCTGTCCTCTTTTCTCCAGGGAAAGTTTGGCAATTATAGCCTATTAGAAGAAATAATGAGTACGTATACTAATATTTACAGAATAAATACAAAGTAGCAAAATACAAGACAGTTGGGATTAAGGTTAAGAAAGACTTCAGGTAGGAAGTAGTGTTCCTTCTACAGAAGGAGAGATAAGGAGGGAGGATATTCATGGGATATAATGTCCTGTGTGAAGAACAGAGGAAAGGCCAATTTTGCAATATATCAGAGTATGGGAGAGAACATATACACCAGGTAATTTTTTATGTAAATGAAGGTGAAAGTCATTGAAGGTCTATTGTGGAATTTCCCAGTGGATCAGGCCTAAAAGAGATATCTTAGTTGAAGACCCTAAGGAGTCATGAGATTATTGAGTCAATGTTGGAGAATTAAAGGTGAGTAGAAGGTAGTATGAGGTACAGAAAGGAAAGTCGGAACATTAAAAACAAATTTCAGCTTATTTTAGAACAGGAATTTTATTTGACATGAATCTATAGTATACTATACACTGGTTTTCAAGATATCCTCTCCTTGGATCTTCTCCAATTTAGCCTGAATGCTCACCTTTCCATTGTAGCTACTCTTTGAGGTTATCTTATTTCCTTCCTGTTTGATTCAATGTTCTTTTCTCTGTCTTTTTTATATCTCTGTATTATTTTATAATGTCTACAATCTATCTCAAAATGTTTGTTTCCTTTGGCTTCCACTGATTAATCTTCTTGGAAGAGAAAACATAAGTAAAATAAGAGTTGAGTATTGTCACTGTCATCCATTGTCATCATCTCATCTCTGAGTAAGTTATCCTTCTTGCTTCCAACATAGCTAAAAAAGCCAAAATATTCATGTTATACTTTACATTCATCTACAGGACCACCTCATTCCAGACTTTAATGTTCTTGACTCTAATATTTTTTTTAAACTCTTACTTCCCATTTTAGAATGGATACAATATCAGTTCAAATGCAGAAGAGGTAAGTGGTAGGTGATTGGAGTTAAGTGACTTGCCTAGCATCACACAATTAGGAAGTGTCTGAGGTCAAATTTGAATCCAGGCCCTTCTGACTCCAGGCCTAGCCCTCTATCCACTGAGCCAACTAGCCATCGTATCTTGATTCTATTCTTATAGCACTTAATCACCTTTGTAGTCATCTTCATTTATTTGCCTTTGCTTCCACTTTCTGTACATGTCTTTTAAAAAAATCTGATATGGTTCAAATCTGTAGTCATATTCTTTTTAGGCTATTCCTTACACTTTCCTCTTTATTGGAATCATTTCAACTTATCCTTTAAGAATTTCATTCTTGAGAGTTCCCCATCTTTCTTAGGCTAACTTCCTCTGAAAAATGTTTGCCTTTGGATCTTATCTATGTGCTATCTGAGTCACTTAAAATACATCCTTGAAAAAAATTTGAAGTACATTCAGTTATATCTCAGTTATCTTCTCTTTTATCATGAAATCTATGATACAGTGACTGGTTGCTCCTGAGCATCCCACCAATTCTATTTTGGTTTCTTTTTTTCTTTTTTGGGTAGACTCAAGTCTGGCAACTTTGTTTGTTGCTTCCCTTATCTGCTGAAGTATGAAATTATTGATATGATTGAATACTTTATTTGCAAGTTTTCTTTTAACAGAGGAAGAACTCTAGGCAACATGTGTATGTGTGAAAATTCCCATTACTATAGTTTCATGACATTGTGTTCAGTTTGTGATCTGTTTCCTAAACTCTAATTTTTTTCCTGCTCTTCAGGTGATCTTTGGAATCCATGTGATCATGGTTTCTAGATATTAAAAAAAATGGGCCTTTGAAGACAGCTCATTTTACTCCATCATTTTATACATGTGAAAATAAGACAAAGAGAAGTTAAATGACATTCCAAAGGTCACAGAGGTGGTAAATAGTACAATATGACTTCAATTTCTTCCTTCTTTCATTCTCACCTAATTGCATTCTCTTTTTTGTTTCTTTTATTTACTTACATGAGTGTATTTTCTCAACAGTCTCCCTCTTCCCCTCCTTTTTTTCCTATTCTTGCTTTTGAATAAAGTAGTCCAATTCCAGTTGTAAATTTCATTCCAACAAATCGTAATGAAATATGTATGGAAGAAAACACTCAATGTTTTGTGTTTGGGGCACAAATTTGCCAGAGACATTTATTAATTAAATTGTGCAATTCTAAACAGCTCTTTTTAGAGAGAGAAAAATCTAAAAGGGGTCGTGTTTATCCATATACCTATAAATCTCTCTCACACAGGCCATTTCCACACCCAATTTATAGTATACCCAAAGCAAAAGACAGATTCCACAATAAGAGAAAACACAGCTACAGAATTAAGGCACAAGTTCTTTTGGTAGTTGTGATTTATCTGTCAGGACAATAGAAACTTAACTTTTGGTGGTACCTTTTCAGACTCTCTTTTACCAGTCTCTCCAGGCATTATTACTTTAGTCTGGTCAGAGTTAAACTCAAGAAATACTATTACCTGAACTAATAATCATTATGACTAAAAATTTTGAGGAGTCTCTACTAAGTTAATCAAACTTGTCCCTTCAGGCACTTGTTTGGTATTCAATAAAAATGATTTTTAAAGATTTTAATGTAGGACATTATTTTGGAATTGATAGTTTAGGAAAGACTGATGAGTTTCTCATTCAGATAAGGTCAAGGACTTCAGACCAAAGTAGTGTCATAATGTTATTTTTGTAGTATAATAAAGGGAAGAAGGAGGGTCTTAGTATGCTTCCACTCCTGGGAGGACAGATTTGTTTCCTCGCATGAGTATCATTAACTCACTCTCTTTATAACTTCGACTTTTGAATTTGAAGACATGGATTTTACTACTATATATCTTCTTGGATGTTTTCTCTAATGAATTCTATTCAGTACATTTTTTCCTTAATTAATCCCATTTTACCTGCTCTAGGGTATCAAACCTTTTAGATCTATGTTGGCCATTTCCCCCTTCCTCCTCCCTTCTCAGAAAAACACCTTCTTGATCATATTTGTAAGACTCAGGCATATGTGTTATTATGACCTTTCTCAGAACACTCCATTCCTGACCAAGAGCTACTAAGTACTCTATTTTTAAACTATAGACCAGAAATTGGGATCCTGTTCGAAGGTACCATCTTCTTAGCTATTCAATATTAGCTATTCACTCCTCAAAGTGACTTTCTCTCCTGAATCCCATGCCTTCATTCAGCAGTAGTGTTGAAAGTACCCATTTCCACCAAGGTCTTCAGGTTTTCCTGCTTAAGATTTCTGTAATCTTTAGCAATGCTTTCTAGGTTCTTCCTGGTTGTTTATCCCTACATGAATTATGAGTAATGGGTGATGATGCTTGACTGATCTTAAAAAGTTCAAACCCAGTACATCCTGCATACATTTACCTTGAATATAAGCAATTTGTATACATTTATCTCAGGCTGATAACTAGCTGCCCTAAGAGTCAACAACCATTGTCTTCTTAATTTACCTTTACTTGTCCTCTCACCAGCTATGCTCTGTGAATTCTTCTTATCATTTCTCCGAGCACAGGAAGCTTCTTTCTTCTGATATGGTCCTTCCAGAGGAAGAATCTAACACTTAGATCCAAATACTTCATCCTTATTCCTTTCCTCCTATGTGCTAAACTTTTATGTTCCTACCTACTGATACTAATTAGAACTACCCTTTGTCTCTTTGTATCCTTTTTCTTCTTTGTTTCCTCCTTAAAATAATTCTCCTTTTCTTCAAGGAAAAATTCATGTATGAAAAGAAGAGTTGCTTTCTTTCCATACCTTTACTTTCTCCTCTACTTCAGAGAGCGATTTGCAATCACTCATACATAGGTGCTATTGGCAGAAACACAAAGGAAGCATACTCTCTTTAGGTCACTGCATCATTCTCTTTGTATTCATTCAATCAATGAATAAACATTTATTAAGTGCCTACTATGTTCCAGGCACAATGTTAAGCACTGGGGATACAAGAAAAAGCAAAAGATAGTCCCTGTCCTCAAAGAGCTTGCTATTTAATGGGAGAGACAATATGCAAACAAATTTATACAAAACAACCTATATCCAGGATAAACAGAAAATAATTAAAAGAAGGAAGGCCCTGGAATTAAGAGAGGTTGGAGAAGGCTTTCTAGAAAAAGTGAGATTTTACTTGGAACTTAAAGAAAGCCAGAGAAGTCATTTGTCTTAGTGGAGGAGGAAGAGGGTTTCAGGCATGGAAGACAGTCAGAGAGAGCAACTTGGATCTGAAAGATGAAATGTCTTGTTTGTGGAAGAGCCAGGGGGACAGTATAACTAAAATGAGAAATACATGTTGAGGAGTAAGGTATAAGAGGACTAGAAAGGTAAGAAACAGACTAGGTTTGAATGCCAAACTGAGCATTGTGTAATACTTCCTGGAGATTACTGAGTGTGTGTCTGGGAGGGACATCGTTGTTATTGTGATTTTTATTGTTGAAATGAAATCCAAGCCCTTTGTCATTTTTGAAGGCTGCCATCTTATCTACTGTTTATTAACCTTGTTCACCATACAGGGGCTCAGTTGTTATGGTTTCTGCAAAAACCTTAATTTATTTAGGACAATCTTACTAATTTTCTGGAAAAAGACAAAAAAATAACCAATACATCAACTGACATACATTTATTAAGGGCTTATTATGTTCCATGTAGTAGGATACAAAGACAAAAGTGGAATATCCCCTGCTTTTGATATACTTCCAATCTAGCTTTGGGAGAAAACCCAGACATATATACCAAACATATACAAAATATAACACATACACATATATGTACATATGTACAGATCTAGTTTGTGTGTGTGTGTATACACACACACACACACACACACACACACACACACACAAACTAGATGTATTCCCTGTTTGCCTTAGTTCCTCACCTGTAAATTCAGCTGGAGAAGGAAATGGCAAACCATTCCACTATGTTGGCCTAGAAAACCACAAATGGGTCATGAATAGTTGGACACATTTGAAAAATGACTGAACATCTTTTTAGCTTTAAGAGGGAAATTGGGAATGGCCAACCTTATTTCAGGTTGCTGAAAGAAAAGACTCTGGGAACACATGAGTGGAGCTATAAGTCTCCATCATGTCTCTGTCTCTATCTTGCTACACTAAAGACTTTGAGGAGTTTCCCCTTGTGTGAGATCAAGGATATTCTCTGTTGAATTGTTACCTTGCTTTTGTATTGAATGTGTCAGAGGATGGAAGAGCTCCTTCACTTTGTATTGTCTGGTACGGGTTTCTCTGGGATTTTCTATGTGTGTTCATTGTAGAACTGGTATTTGGTAGGAAAGGGGTCAAGCTTTGTATATAGAGATTGGGTTCCTGCTTCCCCCCACTTCCAAGAGACAAAGTGATCAGAATTTAGATAGAACCCGAGCATATTTTTTAGACTAATATTGTTTAAAGAAGCAGACAGATATAATCCTAACCTTGTACTCCTTCTTTCTAAGGAGAGCAGATCAACCTCCAGACCCCACCTCCTGCTTTCCCTCCTTGTAGGAATAATCAGCAGGGGAGAAGAAAGCTACAAATGACTATTCTGATTGTTTTTGAATCACAGTAAAACAGATCTCTTCATTCCATGTGAGGACCTCTTTTGCTTCATTAATAGAATATAGATGAAATTAAATTTGAGGAGAAGCCTCTAATAGTTGGCATCATAAAGAACATGATATTTGATCTGAGTCTTGAAGGAAACTGCTTTCTAAGAAATGGGGAGAAGGCACTAATATCTGGTGGAGGATGAAGAAAGGCTTCATAAAGAAGTTGATATTTGAACTAAATCTTGAAGAAAACTAGAGCTTCTAAGAAATGGATATGAGGAGGTAACCATAGGGCTTGGGTTAGAATGTGACATATTGAATACAAAGATATAAAGACAGGAAATGGGAGATAAAGACTAGCAAGAACTTCATTTTGGGGAGACCATCCTGTATATGAAAGGGATTAATATATAATAATAAATCTGGTCAGCAGCCTCAAATTGGTTGTTAGTACATTTCTAACATTACCAAGGCTAGAAACAAAGTCAATATAATTGCAGAAATCTCATTGTAGCTGATCTTGAGTTAATATTGTATTTCTCTTTCTTGTTTAGTTTTTATTTCTCCTTCATGTCCCCTCTTATGTACTTCCTTTTCCTTGAATCTTTCTAGGTCTACTAGAATCTTCTGTGCCACCCAATCTGAACTTGTATGTCACTTAGAGCCCATATCAGATAACTTAACACAATATCTTGAATAAATCAGAGCCTGAAACATGAGAATGATATTGCTAGAAATTGTGTAGTTATTACTAACAGTTGGAGTGGCATGAATAAAAAATAGGACAATTGACTGTTGGGTTGTAAAATTGACTGAAGCACTATCCCTTGGATAGATATAGGTGACATGCTTATAGGATCAACTTTAGAGGACTTTAAAGGACATCTTGTATAACCATCATCTTACTGATGAAGAAATTAGGACCCAAACAGACTCAATAATGGACACTATAAAGAAAGCATACAGACCTATACACTTGACATTTCTTAGTTTACTGAATTCCCATGGCCACATGCTTTGTGTCTGGTTAATTCCTGGGGTTTATTGACCTAACAGGGTTTTAAAAAATTAATTCTTCCTTTCTCACATATGATTTTCTTGTCACAGTTTTCCTCTCATCCCCTTCTGTCATGTTTCCATTTCTCTTCTGCATTTGAGTGTATGCAAAACAGGATAAGTGACTTGGATATATACTTCATGGGAAACTTATTTGGTTAAAGAAATCAATATTTATCTAATATCCAAAATGAAAAGCCTTGTACAATAAAGTGATACTCATAATGAGTAGTTTATGACAATCTAATACCAAAGAATAAACAATCAGCTAGATTACAAACTTCTTGAAAATATGTACCATGTTAGTGACTTTTTTTATATCCTACATAGCACAATGCTCAATAAATGCTTG
Source organism: Gracilinanus agilis (assembly GCF_016433145.1). NCBI lineage: Eukaryota > Metazoa > Chordata > Mammalia > Didelphimorphia > Didelphidae > Gracilinanus > Gracilinanus agilis. The sequence goes on from NC_058134.1 coordinate 87,234,438, forward strand.
TTGATTGAGTCTTTTATTCTGAAGTTTGCCTTGCAAATAGCACACCCTCAATATAGGTTTGTTGAATTGAATAGAATGATCAAAGTCAGTAGAGTTTTAGTATTTAAGCATATCTGATATTGTTTTAATTATTTGAAAAGTGGTTTTTCTCTATTAAATATAATCTAAGGCATGCAGGAGGATTGGAAATTTATACTATTTGATAACAAGCCCTCAGTCTTCACAAGGTAATCTCACTGAAATGAATCAGTGCCTTGCCCTAACATCATTGTATGATATCATGATCGCATCATAAATCACATTTACCTTCCACTTGACTCTTTCATTTTGATTACTTTCTGCATGACCTTCCTTATTCCTGGCGCATTTTTTTTATTTTTGTGTTGGATCTGCCATTGAATTTATTACCAGATGGCTTGCCAGGCCCCTGAGAATGTACTCATTTGTCTTTGAACACTTTATATATCTGAATCCTTTAAAAAATATTTCTCCACATTGCCTCCTAATTTCCCAAGTCAAATTTTTGACTTTTTTTGATATTCATTTGCCCTACAAATATTTATTGAGCATTTACTGTATGCAGGGCCCTGTGTTGGGTGCCAAGAAGTTGAAATTTATTCCTAATACCTGCTTCTTAGCCATTCTGATCCAATTTGACAAGCATTTATTAAGCACCTACTTTCTTCAAGGTACAATGTTGGGAATATAATGACAAATTACAAAACAATTCCTGCCTTTAGGGAGATTATATTCTACTAGAGTTTCTTAGCCATTTTTGTATCATGGATTTCCTTTGGTCATGTGGTGAAGCCTATCGAACACTTTTCAGAAAAATAGTTTTAAATTATTGAAAGAAATGCTAAATTTTAGTTAGAGGGTAGTGAAAAATAAAGTTGTAAACCAGTGGAAATGCGCATCAGCTATAGGGGTAGGTTTTGGGGGGTGAAAGGGAAAGTAAGAATGTGAATCATGTAACCATGGAAAATTTTTCTAAAAAATAAAAATAAAAAAAAAGAAAAAGAAAGTTGTAGCTTTCCCCCCCTACCAGTCCTCCTGGAATTTATCCATGGATCCTTTGAACAGCCATGGACTCCCCATTAAGAAACCCTGGCATTTGAAGCATAAAGGGTGGTCTGCACAAAGTTATGGAGGTAGGAGACTTAGTTTGGGAAACATGTAACCTGCTCACACATGCTACATTTTCCTTATTACTCAACCTAGGGAATTATAGTTATCTTATAGTCCATTGACAAAGTTTGTCCATGCATGAATCATTCCATTGAGAATTTTTACTTTGTGGATTCTCCTTCTCCACTGACAAGAAAGCAATATCCATTCTTTGTCCAGAGTCTATTAGCTTAAAATATAATCAGAAAGTTTGAAATTCTAAATACTTTCCTCATCCTCCAGTGAAATCCTTTCTAATGCCACTTTAAGTCATAGAGGTGACTTAGCTCTGGGAGCCTGGGGTACAAGTTTTGTAGAGTCAACAAAAATATAAAGGCTTTGAGTATGAGAAAATTGTCATGATACCAATGTTAGGTAGATTTGGGAGGTTCACACAAGACTGGCCACAGGAGGGTGAATCTGGTCAGAGGAACTCTTGAAGACTGATGGCCTACTAATATAATTTTAGATGAGTTATGATCTACATCATTGGTTGGAATACTGATGTGGAGGAAACAAGATTCTTGGTTTTGAAGCTTGTAGATTAGATTTAGCAACTAAATTTTTTTCTTAACCATCCTACCCTTCTCCTAGCTTCATATATAAATGGAAAAGTGAGGTTTCTTTCTCCAAAGACATTAGAAGCAAGTTAGGATGCTGCCTGAAACTCTATCCTTCTCCTCCAATTCCTTTCACAAATGCCTGGAATTTTATCACAAGTCAATCATTATTTTATGCCAATTCTTGCTTTCACTACCTGTAGTCTATTTTAAAATTCAAGTATGTGTGGGAGGGCTAACACATGAAATCCCTAGCAACTTTGTTTAAAAGACTACTGGTTTATTGTAGCTTATTTTCACATTGATATTTGCATGCTCTCTTCCCCATTAGACTGTGAGCTCCTTGAGAGAAGGAAACTGTTTTTTGCCATTATTTGTAATCCTGGCATATAGGAAGTGCTTAAAAATATTTATTGAATTGGACCTGACCTTTGGTTTTCCTGGGCTATGACAACAGAACACAACCTCTGAGAGGAAAAAAACTTAGGGTTTGTGTATCTGAGGACCATTTTGTAGGCAACTCTATCTATCTATCTATCTATCTATCTATCTATCTATCTATCTATCTATCTATCTATCTATCTATCTATCTATTTTTACTACAGCACCTAGTTTCCATCTACATTGGTGGAAGACATAGACACACCAGTGAAATTATGGATCATGGAAGTATTTCTCAAATTGCTTTCTTCAATAATAGGAAAGACCTAAACAGAATAAGAATTTATAGTGGAGAAAAGGAGTACTGAAAATGAGAGTGTGATTAAGGGAAAAATGTTTTGTCCTTTGTTTTTGAAGAGGACCAATTGCATCATGGGGTGATATCTTGACTTGTGCATGAATTAGATTCAAGTGAGGCAGAGTTGCACAAAATCCTTACCCTTGTTCACTCTTTCAGAGTCTTCCAAGTACAGAAGCAAGAGAAAAGTCAGGACAACTGGTGATGGCTAAGGATGCAGTGGATGGCTTTGGCTTTTTCAATATCTGACAAAGCTCTAAGCACTCCACAATTGTTGATTCAATTGCTTTCTTGGCTGTTGGAACAAAGGTATAAATATTTTGGTTGGGGGAGCTGTATGAAGGAGTAAAAAGATAGATTTTTGCCTGGTTCAATGTAATGGGCAACCAGATGGTCCAGTGGATCAAGTACTGGGGCTGGAGTAAGGAAGTGTCATCTTCCTGAGTTCAAATTTGTCCTCATATACTTCCTAGCTGTGTAACCCTGGGCAAATCACTCAAGCCTGTTGACCTTAGTTTTCTCATCTGTAAAATGAGCTGGAGAAGGAAATGGCAAACCACTCCAATATTTCTGACAAGCAAACCCCAAATGCGGTCATGGTGAGATGGACATGACAAAAAAATGATTGAACAACAGTTCATAACACTGAATGTGTCTATCCCTGGCCACTTGGGAATCAGCCCTCGCTAGAAAATAAAATAATTCAGAGAGGACTTTGACCTGTGGTCCATCTGGCAAATTCTTATTTGTGCCATGATTCTAAATGGAGAAGGAATATGTGTTTATGGTAAGTTGGTCAGTCAATCATTTAACAGGTATTTAGAAATGATTTATTATGTGTCTAGCCTGTGTGTTAACCACTGGCAATACAAAGAAATTAAATCAGTCCCTGCCCTCAAGAAGCATGTATTCTAACAGGGGAGACAACGTGTACATAACTAGGCATACTAAAGATAGTTACAAAACAGATGGAGATAATATGAAAAGGAAGGACAGTAATAACTGGGGGAGGGTGGTGGTGGTGGGAATGGGGAAGACTTGCAAAAGGTGGGATTTGAACTGATTTTAAAAAAACCCTTAGCTTCTATTCTAGAATCGATACTAAATATTTGTTCTAAGACTGATGGCTAGTCAATTGAGGTTATATGACTTGCCCAGGGTCATACAAGCTAGGAAATGTATGAGGCCAGTTTTGAACCCAGGTTCTCTGGGCTCCAGGCTGGTTCTCTGTCTATGGAGACACCTAGCTTCCCTGGATTCTTGAAGGAAGCCAGGGAATATAAGAGGCAAAGGAGAGAGGGGAGATGGTACTATACTGAAAGAACTTATTACTAAGAACTTACTTATGTACTCTGGGCCCCCTTTGGCTTCTAATGTCTAAAATTATATCTTTTGAGGGTCATTACTTTGGGTAAAGACATTATGAAAATACCTCCACCTATTTGAACCTTAGTTTGCTCAACTGTTTAATGAGGGGACTTCCAATTTCTTTCCATCTCTAAAATGTCTGATTGTAGACTAAAGAACTCGGTGGCATGGAGAGTATACAGGGATAGACTTGGAGTTAGGAAGACCTGAGTTCAAATCCAGCCTCATACCCTTACTAGCTATGTGATCTTGGGCAAGTCACTTTAACCTCTGTTTACCTTGGTTTCCTCATCTGTAAAATGTGGATAATAATTGCACCTATCTCCCAGGGCTATTGTAAGGATCAAATGAGATAATTGTAAAACACTTAGCACATTGTCTGGCATACAGTAAACTTTGTATCAGTGGTTCTCAAACTCTTTTTAGCCTACTGTCCCCTTTCCAGAAAAATATTACTTAGGTCCCTGGAAATTAATTTTTAAAAATTTTTAATAGCAATTAATAGGAAAGATAATTGCACCTGTGGCCATCACTGTTCTCCTGGATCACTGCAACACCCACCAGGGGGTGGTAGCTCCCACTTTGGGAATCACTGCTCTATATAAATGTAAGCTATCAACATCATTATTAAACAGTCCCTAAGAGGATAACCCTCATAGAAGACTATCCCATTATCAGTTATCAGTACCTTAGCATACTAGCACTAAACAGTGAACAGAGGGAATGGATTGCAAGATGATTACGTTTGATGGATGGATAGAAGGATAGGTCTGGAGTATGAGATTTCATTTGAAGGACAAATTAAGCATAGCAATGGGTATGTGTGTGTGGATGTATGTTTCCCCACAAAGAGGAAACCTTTAATCAGAGAAGAATAGAGATGGGAGCATGATAGAACCCAGTTTTATTCAGTGCTCTTTCTTTATCTATATGACCATCTTAGATTCATTTGGAGTAGGCTTGGGAGTGAGACTATGAAAACTGACTAGCAGAAACCCAGGGAGCTGTCCACAATTTGCCTTTAGATTGTCTAATAATATTTTATGATAAAATAGCAAAAATGATTCTAGATCATCTTGCTAAACTTTCTCCACCACTTTCATTAAAGAGGTGGTAGGTATATGCTGAATTATAATTTAAGGACAACAGGCAACAGTGGCAGGATCTGAATCAGTTGCCATAATTTTTGAGAACCCTTAATTAAAGTATCCAAGACATCTACACAGTCTAGCTAGCTTCTCACAGGAAACAAAACACTCCATTCTCCACGTCTAATTTATTGCCTTGATTCACAAGGGTAAGGATGAGAGGGTGCAGATTACTCTGTGCAGGTCATCAGTGCTATTAGAAAACACAAAACCAAACAATAACTAGAGAAGGGATGGGGTCGGTTATCTTCCTCTTGGGTTTTTTTTTTTAATTGGACAGAGAGATGGTGGAGCTAGACTTCAAGTTTAAATTTCAGAATCTGAGACCCCAAAGTAAGGAAATTCAAAATGTAAACCCTCATTCTACCTTAGGTCAGGGACTCAGTACCCCTTTAAACTGGAGAGTCAGAAGGGCATCCACAGGGCCTCGAGCTCACCTTTCCCCTTTACTACTTCCCCCTTGCTCCCCAGTACGAAGAGTGTCTAAGTTGGGGTACAGAGAAACAGCAACCACCCACCTTCCCGGGGTGGGAGCAGAGTAAGAGACTGATCAATGGGGCCAGGTGGGAACAGGCGGAGCAGGGGGTTCGAGCGTAGGAAGGAAGGGGCCAAAGGTTCCCGTGTCCCAGGAGCCCAGAGACTGGGCCCTCGTGGTTCTGCAGCCTGGGAGACTAGAGAGAAGGCAGAGGGTGTGGGGGGAACTATTGGAGGGAGGGGGTAGGAGGCGGGGAAACTGGAGTGGGAGGGGGGCCGGGAAGGAGGCGTGGCCAAGGGGGCGGGCAGGCGGCGCTAGGCGCTGTCCTGGGTGTTGAAGCCTGCGAGGTCTTTCGCGGTGCTGCAGGAGCGCGGAGCGAGAGGGAGGGAGGCTGGCCGGTGCAATCGCAGCTGCTTCTGCTGCTGCCTTTGCCTCGGCGCCCCTTTAACGCCCCGGCCCAGCCCTCCTGCTCCCTTCCCTGCTGCGTCCGCTCCTGCAGCGTTCCTCGTTCCCCTTCACAAGTAGGTCCATCTTTTCCTTCCTCCCTCGGTCCGTCGTCGGGCCATCCAGTCCTCGCCTTCCTCTCCAGCCTCCTCTGGTGCCAGGAACAGCCATGGACTGAGCTCCCCGTACCAGAGAGACGTAGTGAGAGAGCGAGTGAAGCGCAGTGAGGAGCCGGGCGCAGCGGGCAGCCTGCTATGGGCCAGTCGTGATGGGGTCCCTGCCACGCTCCCTGGCCCGGGCGCCGCGGCCGCCGCCGCTGCCGCTGCTGCTGCTGCTCCTGTCAGCCTTCGCAGCCGTCGCCGCCGCCGCCCGTGGCCGCTCGCTCCCGGGGAGGTTCGGTGAGTGCGCGCCGGGCGGCCAGCTGGAGGGAGGTTCGGGTGGTGTGTGTGTGTCTGTGTATGTGTGGTGGTGGTGGTGGTGGCGGCGGTGGTGGCAACGGCGGTGGTGGGCGGGTGTTGGGCGAGGTGAGCTGGAGGTGGGAGACCTAGGCTGCAAGGGATGGGGAGGTGCCGGACTGGAGACTGGCAGCTTCTGGAGGAGGAGGAAGAGAAGGAGGAGAAGGAGGAGGAGATTGATATTGAGGCTGCAGCAGCCTTGGCAGCAGCATGGAGTCAGCTGGGCTGTACCTCGCGGAGAGAACTAGGGAGTTACAGGTGCAGCAGGAGTCGGTCAAGGGACAAGGGTCCGAGAGATTGCCAGCTTTGGCTGCGAACCCTGCTCCCTCTTCTCAAATCCCCGCCGAGGTCTTCCTCTTAGAGACTTCTCCCATCCAAAGCCCAGTCTTCCCATTTGACTCAGTTTCCATCTGTGGTCGTATGCCCTCTGTCTCAGTGGTAGCACCGGAAACTCGGCAGTTCCCTCTCTCTTTCCCGACCTTTCCACACACAACCCTCCCTGTCTGTTTCGGGGTCAGCCCTCCAAATTACCTGCACATCTTCTATATAGGTCTCTTCCACTGAGCTCCACCTTTCAAAGCTCAGCTCCTTTCCTGTTAATCCCACCCTTCTCTCTTATCACATACTGCAAAATTAAATCTTTCATCTTATCCTTAGTTCAGTGATCCATCGGAAGGATCCTCTTTCCCACCCCATTCCTACTACAACACCAAAGTCCCTTATTTGTGGGAAGGTGAATGTTTCCTTTTTCCTTTTCTTAGGTATGTATATATTGTGTTTACTGTTTATATTTCTAAATTGTGTGTACTCTTTGTGTGTGTGGGTGCATGAGTGTGTACTGAGGAATGTGTATGCCTTTTAGGGAGAAAGTGCCTGAATGATATTTTCAGTTAATGGATGGAGAGCAGTGGATCTCTGGATTGCCATTTGTCCTCTCCCCTCCATCCTACTCTCCCCTCTCACATCCTAGCCTCATTCTTACACACCCCAAACCTTCACTATCACAAAATGATGCTGAGTGGACACTTTGTTAAAACAAAACCACTCCTATGAGAGGATTCTCACCCAAGGAAGAAAAGCGGGGAAAGGAAAAAGTGAAGGTCTTATTGAGAAGGAAAGGATAATTAAATAGTAAAGCCTTACAGAAAAATTAGTCTTCTCTTTGGAATGCATTTGGTTTGATGGTGACCTTTTCTCTTTTAGCCCAACAACATCCTGCCTTCTGCTACTACTATTCTCCTATATTATTTGTTAAAATGGTTTTAGACCTTTAGAATGAAGCCAGCGTTATTCATAGGTGGTTCACTGGTAAGAAGTATTACAATTTAAATGCTAGCATCCTAAATGAACATGAGCACCTGAGTCTGTATTTGGAAAGGGTTTGAGGGATTTCCCCCCTTCAGAATGGGAGTCAGTATTGTGGAAACCATTATCAACTATTATGAGGAACCTCTTTACTTGAAGGCTAGGAACTCAAAGTATTCTTTTCTACATGGCTGACAAATTCTGACTCCAAAAGATGGTTGTGAAATAGTCTCATGTCCCTCCTGCTTCTTGTTTCCAATTGCTTTACAAACTTCCAAGTCTCAAACAAATGAGGGGTAAAAGGCAGGAGGTAGCTCCTCATATTCTCCCATGAAATGTGGGTCAACACTAAGTCAGGTTTCTGCTGAATTTCTCCACTGCCCTCTCTCCCCTCCTTACATATACTCAGGCCTGGCTACTCTGGCATCAAGTCAGCAGGACTTAAATATCATGAGGGAGATCCCTTTGCTTCATTCACTTTTAGATCAGTCTCAGCCAGAGGCCCTACCATAGAGTAATTTCTTATTGTCCTTCATATTCCAAGATGCTACTGCCAATATCATACACTCAGTTTCAGAGCATCTTAGAGTAGGCCCATAGAGATCATTCTAGTTTAACTGTTTCATTTAAAAAATGAAGAAACCATACACTAGACTGATGCTAGCTCATATCATTCAGCAAATCAGGGACAGAACCAGAGTCAGAACCAAGTTTTCCTGACTTCCAGTCTAAAATCTTTTCCCTTTGCTTAAAGCTGTCTCTTTCCTTAACATCCTCCTCATAATTTGGGCAGCTACTTTCCCCTGTGTTCTCTCCAGGAGCTCCAAAGGGATAATAAAATTTACTTTGGATCTATGTAGAATAAATTGGAATTAATATTAGTAAAAAACTATGAAAATAGGATGTTAATGTTATAGAGTTATACATATACTTTAAATATATAAAGTATCAATATATATTAAAAAATTTTAATGCCTAGAACTGGAGTCTGAGGTAGTTGTCAGAGGGACTAAGATGTTAGGTAATTTGCCTATATCTGAGGCAAGTCTTGAACCATAGTCTTTCTGTATATATGTAATCTGAGTTGTGGGATATATATGTTGCAACTTCAGCTCTTGATTTTAGTGTGCATATGTGGATTATTAGTCTCATTATACAAATGGAGGACTGAGATATTCATATTGACTAAAGACTATGAAATGCCAGTAGTAAAATGAAGAAGGAAAAAAATCAGTGGAGTCTAGGACTCCTTGAAGCTTTTATTGCCCCAAATAGCTATCAAGTATGTGGCTACTGAAAGCTTCTTCCATACTGGGTATAGGTTTGCCATCTCAGATTCATTTTTTTCCTGGCTCTTTTTCTTTGCCTTCTGAGTATGATGGTACCACTAGCATTGTTTAGTAGCATGTAGAAGAAGATGCTTGGTTGTTTTGTGGATTTAGGTAGTCTATGTACTTTCTACCTAGCTTGAAGTACTACCTTGGTAGGGCCTTGACTTACCTGCAGCTAGTTTTCTTCATGTTTTTTGACTTTATTATTTCTCTCTTCCCACTCCTCATATTCATGTATATAACCCATCTGAGGTGAGGGATAACTATGACAATATCTAACACATGTCCTAGGTGGAAGTGGGGATAATCAGTGTATTTGGAATCAGAGTTCCTGGATGTGAATTTTGGTTTCACTACTGAATACCTGTTACCTTGACCTCTGACCTGTGGCAAATCACCATCTCTGTGTGCCTCAATTTCTTCATCTATAAAAAGAAAAGGTGATTGATATGAGCGGCCCAATAAACTTAAAACTCCCTGAGAGCAGATTGTGTTTGAAACATATACCTAGTATAGAAAAAGTTTTCAGTGGACACTAACTTGGAAGTTATTTTGTAGCATTATTTTTTGGGACTAGTACCATGAGATGTTCTCTAAGATTTCTTACAGTTCTAAATCCTATGATGTTTTGGTATCCCTTGAAATATGCCATTTTGTATGGAACATGGCAATATTCCACAGGTAGTTAAATGTCATTTTTTGGCAGATTCAAGTTTTCCAAAACCAAGAAAGGTTGGATAGGACTTTAATGTTATTGTGGAGTAAAGTGCTGATTATAAACTCTGAGTCCTAGAGCTAGAAGGAAACCTGATAGTCATCTAGTTCAACTCGCTGCCCAATAGATGACTCACATCCTTTATTATAAAAAGACTCATTCTTTTTCATGAAGTGCTTCCCCCTACCTTTTTCCATCAGTATTTGATTTATAAGTGTTTCTTTGAAGTGCCAGATATCAGTGATAGCTCTTAGTTCTTTAGTTTGGATGATAATCTTTTGTTATGGAATCTGGTACCTCTAGCTTTCCCCATTGGTTTTCTTACCCATAAGGTTTTGCTGACTACAGAGGAGACCACGACTTCTTGAATGCTTCTTTTTGTCTACATATAGGATGCTCAGATATGACCTTTTAAAAAAATGACTTTGGCTAATGCCTGTAATCAGTTAACCTAATAGATTGCCCTGAGCCTAGGGAACTGCCAGGTTTCTTGTTGGATTTTGTAATATAGGATTAACAATTTCTGACATTAAATTTAGATATGTCTACAAGGAGTGAATTCACTTATCCTGGATACTCAAATTAGAGGTCCATATAGTCTATTGCATATCTTACCTGTGAGACTGAGAATGGCATGTAACCCTTCACATTGCACCTGTGGCACACTGCTGATATTGTTACTCATTTCTTAAACATAGATAGCCACATACAGGTCTACATAGCGATGTCCTAAGACATGAATATACATCATTCTTTTCTCCTTAAAATGAATGCATTGTTTGATTTTTCCTTTCTATTTTATACCTACATGCATGGGTGCAGGCATACACACACACACACACACACACACACACACACACACAATCTGTGTCTTGTTTGACATTGATTAAACCCTTTACAAAACTCCTTATCAAGACAAACCGCCAATGATGTATATGGAGGCTTTAACTCTTCCCCTCTAGCTTAGCTTGATTTTTCTTCTCTTTTATGGCTCTTTGGTATGCAAATTTTATCTTCTTTGAGTTGTTTCCTCATAGAATGAGATAAATCTTCCTCTCCTAAACTGGTATTTTGTAGTCTGTTTACAATGGCTTTTGGTGGCTGTTGGTCAGCTACATGTCCAACTTTTATTTCTTTAATTTTTAGCACTTATTCCTTCCTCTCATCATTTTAACCTCTTCCCTCTGGACATAGTCTAATTTGTCTGTATCTTTTTAATGCCCAAATCTTCTTTAAGGAATATGGTAGCTCACTCTCACCAACCTTCTTATAATAGAATAGACTGGAGTGCACAATTTTATTTTCTATAATATGTTGTTGTTTAGCTTGTTCTCTAAAGACCATTGTCCTGAGCTATTATATTTACATTTGCTTCTGTCCTGCTTATTTTTTGTTCTTTCTTTGCCTCTTCCTCACCTTTGCCACACTATCCCTCTGTCCAAATTGTGTTGGTCCATCTGTGGATTATTTTTCCTTTCTTCTTCATGTCCCTTTGATTATTTCTCTCCTATAATGAATTCACATGGAACCTAGAACCAGGATAGGATGCAATCAGAAGGAAGTCTACTTTGTGTTTTGAATTGGGATTGGATCTTTTCCTGTATCAAAGGAGAAAAAAAAACATCTTTGCTTTTTGCAGTTTTGATCTTGAACTCATTTATAATCTTTGCTTTTGGTCTTGAAAGGAGGTGATGGGGGGAGGGTAAGATAGGGGGAGGAGGGGGAAAAGGAGCAACAAAATAGCTCATTCACATATCTCCAGGTATATGTAAGTGATTCTATTTGCCTCCTATATTTCTCTCCTTTCTTTTCTACTCCACAGAAACCATTCTCCTCAGATAGTGAGTGTTCCCATTCTGAGGGGCAAGGCTAGCTAATTATTGGTTTAAGTGGGAAATTCTGAGCTATGAGGAGGAAGTTTGAGAGTAAAGCCCCTGGCTGTAAAAATCACATATCTCTACTGGGATTTTGTGCTGTTGGTAATCCTCCAGTGATATGTTTAATGTAAGCATATCTATTTGTCCAGGAGCACTTCAGAGGGGTGTGAAGAAAGGAATTAAAAGGCAAAACTAAAATGAAATTGAAGAAGACAAAAAACTCCCAACACAAAACAAAAAACACATCAAGGAAGTATTCTTCATTATATATTTTCTGATATTGAAATTGTTTATAGTAATTATATTGAGCTTGGGTGCCTTTTAATGAATTATTTGGTTTTAATTATTGTAATTGTTATGTATATTTTGATTCTGTTTATTTCACTCTGTGTTGGTACATCCCAATCTCATGTTTTTCTGAATTTGGCTTATTTGACAATTATTATGGTCATTAATTATCATTATCTCTTGGAAGAATGGCTCTTGGCTTTCTCTCTCTATGTATATGTACACACATATATAAAAATTCCCTTTTTTGTCTTAGATATAAAACTTTTATCTGAGATATTTGTTTTTCCCCCAAATAAGCAATTTTTCTATTTTTTGTTGCATTGATTTTGTTCTGGTAAACACGTTTTTAACTTTACATAATCAAAGTTGTCTATTCCCACTGGTTTTTTTAAACAGACCTGAAGCAATAAATGCTTATTTTGGCAACCACTTCACAGAAACATAATTTCTTGTGCATGGATTGAATTTTGTCAGAATCTTGTTTCTTTTCATTGATGACTGCAGGAGTTTTATTTAGGATTTATAAAAGCCAAGGAGGTGTGGGTGAGGAAAGGGGAGAATGGAGTTTCTTTTCTCTTTTTCTATCAATATAATTTGTACCTTAGAAAGCTGCTTTTGTAAATACAGGGTTAGAAGCTCTCCCTGTCCCTTATTTAAAAAAAAACAAAAGCAAAACTTCACTAGCTTTGGATTGTAAACAAGCATTTAAAGTAATTCTTGGCTCTAGGCAGAGGCATATATCCAATACTTTGAAGTCTGTCCCTAGACTTAAAGATAAAATTCTCTATATATGGAGAGAGGCGAAAGTTTGGGAACTGAAGGAACACTAAACGTTTCATTCAGATGCAATAGTAGATGAAGGCAACAAAAATTCAGTTAAATAAGCACCTGTCTTATCTTTTCTGACAAGATGTTCTATTTCCCAGAGAAAGTAAACAGCTGAATTCATGGCAGATAGCCCTTCATGCCACATAAGAACACCTGGCAGTTGTTTTCATATTAGTTTAAATGACCTTCAGAAATATAGGTCCAGCTGGATTTGTTTTTTCATCCTTGCTGATAAGAGGACTTGGAAGCTTGAGAAAATAGACCTTTTCCCTGCTGCTTAGAGACTCTATGGAAACAGTTTTTGAAGGATGGAGAAAATGAGACAAAACAAGATGTATGTTAGGTCTTTGGCCAGCTGTCATTTAAATATTGAAGGCAGGAACTAGAAACAGGTGAGGTTCCTCAGCAACCCTTCCTCCATCATATATTAAAATAACCTTTCTGTTTGCTAATTGTGTTGCTAACCTTTTAGAGAGAAGATGGGGGTAAGGTTAATTGTAGTAGAAGAATGAGAATCCTTGGCATTTCCCCCTTACCGTTAGGTACTGAAGTTTGGAGCTGCACTACTGCATTTATAATAATTACCTTGCTTTGTGTCATTTAAAGAAATAGCTCCTCATTTTCTCCTTGGTCTAAGCTCAGGTGGTAACTTTCTTTTGAGGCTATAAGTAGGGTTTCCCCTTTGATTTTTTCCAGTTCCTGTTTGGAAAGCATGTTAGATGGAGAGTCCATCTTTGGAGCTACTGGTTGTGAGATGCTATGAAAAATGTGTTCTTTAGGGTGAAAATATTCTATAATGAATAGCACTATCTCTCTTAACTCTAACGTGCAGTGCTGTCACTCCCTGTTTCTTTTGGCTGAGGTGGATGGATTGTGTGTTTCATTAGAATCTCCTACCTAGAAGCATCAAGTCTCCAGTCTTAAAATCAATCTATCATGCTGTACAGGGTTGATTTTCTTTGGGGAATACCCTGGGCATAGAAAAGTACTCCTTGCTTGGTTGGCACATCGCAGGAAGAGTTGAATGTGCCCTTTGGCACCTGGGTCAGTTGTTGCTTTATTTTCCCCAACTTGTGTTTTTCAACCCCATATGCTCCTTTGTGTCATTTAGTTTCGTTCTATGAGACAATTTTGATATTTGGAAGTTGATGGATTGTTATCATACCCTGGAATGGCACCTTGAGTCTTCCTTGGCTGGCCAAGAATAAAAATGCCATCAGGGGAACTTAATATTTGATATGGCTTGTAAAAGCACTCACCATTCAGAGTGTTTGAAGAGTTTTTGTCAGCTCTTTATGAGGTAATGCATACACCAGAGAGACCAAACCAGACCATAATTTGAGGTTTGCCATAACAAAAAGCCCATTTCAGACGAGATGGAAGGGGAAGGGATGGATCATTTTGATAAGAAAGGTTTAAGTAGAGGTTTGGTTTCAGCTTGTCACAGTGACAAATAGGGAGAGGGATGGCTCATTTCAAGTTTAGGTTGTCCTTTTCTGGAACTGACTGGTAGAAGGCTATAAAATGAGGGGTGGGGTGGGAAATGGTGGGGAGGAAGAAATTAGGTTTTCTATTATGTGATGTTGGAGCCACTATGAGTGTATATTTTTTCCTAAGTCCATTTAGGTCCCTAAGAGCAATGTCTTATATTCCAGTACAAAAGATGACATTGCTAATGGCTTGTTTTGTGGAAAAAGCCTTCAGAAGGCAGACTGCCCTCCTTCCTAAAGGGCAAAAATAGTTTCTTTTAATGGGGAAAATCAGTTCTGGTTCTAAGACTGAAATATGCTCAGCTTCTAAGTGTATGGGGAATTTTTTTTAAAAACCATGAAGAATTGGTAAACTAGGATAGGAAGATTTTCCTCTTTGGAGCAGTGGCTTAAATTCGGTCCAAAGGAATTATCCCAATAGCAGGACATGAAGGCAATTTAATGGTGTGCATGCAGTAAGAGCATTACACCTATATCGGTACCAAATCCTATCCCTTGGTTAAAGGTACATTTCTCTCAGGTAGCTAAGCGATGGAATGGATAGAGCTCCAGAGCTGAGAAATCCTGTGTTCAAATCTAGCTTTAGATACCTACTAGTTATGCCAACCTGAGCAAGTTGCTTAATATCTGTCTGTCTCAGTTTCTTCACCTGTAAAAAGGGGATAATAATAGTACCTATCTCCCAAGTTTATTTTGAGAATCAAATAACATATATCTAAAGTGCATGGTATAGTGCTTGGCATATAGTAGATATTATATAAATGCTAGCTATTATTTTTATATTATCCTTGATTAAAGTTGAGAGCTTTTGGAGGAACTGGGAAAGAAGCCTACTATTATTGGAGGAAAAATTATTCTGAATATTCTAAGTCCCAGCTGAATTGATGACCTAAGCCCTTTGGAAGGGATTGAAATTAGTTTTAAAATTGTTAGTCATCTATATTTCTTAATAAGGATGTTAAAAAAAAGCACATTTAAGCAGGGTGTATTAATGAGAATATAATAATAATGGTGATAATAGATGATAATCCTCCTTGAAATTTATTTAAAACTTTCTATGATGCTAGTTGCTTCTTAATCATTTTTCAAAAGCCAAATGATACACAAATTGCTTATAAATTTAAGTGAGGAAACTAAAAAAAGGAAGAAAACCTCCATTTCCACAGCATATAATATTGAACTCTAGTGCCTGCAGGTTCCTGAAGAGGCATAAGGTTGGATAGGCTTCTTCACTAGCTGTATGCTTGATCAATGGGAAGGCCCATGGTGGGTCTGAGCAAGCTTCAAGACATTACAGAGAAGGGTTTTTATGAGAGTACTTTCAAAGAAATGTATGAGGAAAAATAGTGATATGTGGATCAGGTGGAATGGAGTTAGAACTGATGAATAGCTCATGTGATGCCATTTGTATTCCTTCAGTATCAGAGGAAAGCAAGGAAAGTTTTCATTGGATGAATTCCCTATGAACTGTTGGGGGAATATAAAGAGTTGCAAATGAAGTACAGGAATTGTTGGGTTGCTGTCTGTGTTATTAGAGAGAAAATTCAGAGTAATAAGATCACAGATCCCCCTCGAATAAACTGTTAAGTAGTTTTTTTCTTTGATTAGGCTGTGTAGAATAGTGTCTAAAGAAACTGCATTGGGGCAAGGAAAATCTGGGTTGGAGACCTGCCCCGGACACATCCTGGCTGTTTCATCCTGGGCATGTTACTTAACTTCTCAGTTCTTTCTTAGTCTAGAAGTTGTAGAGGCGGTACCAGCCCTTATTGGTACAGTGAATTTTTTTCATCCCAGAGTTCCTTGGACCAATGAATTTCCCTATACTTATTTGCCAATGTTCTTAACATCCTATTTCCTAAGATAAATAGAAGCCCCCTCCCCCCCAATTCCTGTAACATGCTGAGGCATTGAGGATTTTTTTAAATCAAGGCTACAAAATAAGCATCAATATATCCCTATCATCTCTTTCCCTAGTAAAGGAAGAGAGGACAGGTTCTCTTTACCCTTCCCCAAATCCTCTGCAAATGCCTTTCACCTCTATTGTTTTCTCTTATACAACATTTCAAATAGTGAAAGATGCCTGCTTACAATTCTGTTGTTCTATAAAAAAAACATTACCTTGGTTTCATAGCTGTCGTCATCATCTTGAGGAAGTTCTAAGTTCTTATTTGCATGGTGCCTGATTAGACAAAGATTACTCAAAATGCGGCCAATTGGTCAGACATTTACTGAATACCCTCTAGAAATGGGCCTGACACTTTATCAATCCATCAGTATTTAATGAGTACTCATTGTGTAAAATCAAAGTGCATGATGCGCATGATCTTTTGGGAACAGAAATGTTTAATGGCACTCTGGAAACTGTTATATGGCACCCCAAAATATAAGTGGAAATAGGGAAAAGTCTGTTTCTATAGGACATGAAGCATCCCAAATAGGGAAATGCTTCCTTCCATTTGCCCAAGTTTTATTTAAGTTTATTGAGCATCTACTATGCCCAAGAAGCTGTCCTGGGTCCTGTAGGTAAGGCACTGTCCTTACCTTGAGGAATTTACAGTCTAGTTGTAGTCTATAATCTGAGAGTATAAATTGAATATAAGTAGAATAAACTAAATGCTGTAGGAATATACAGAAACTGTAGAAGGTCTTGAATGTCAGGTTAATGAGTTTAGATTTTATCCTGCAAGCATCAGGGAGTCATTGAAGATTTTTTGAGGAAGGAATGATATGTAAAAAGTTATGTTTAAATACACTACGATGGCATGATATAGAGAAACTTGCCACAGTATACTATGAGAGTAGAAATAAAAACCTGGACAAGAGTGCTTGCAGTGGGACTAGAAAGTAAGACATAAGTTTGAAAAATAACGCAGAGGAAGTATTGATTAGACTTAGTAATTGATGATGTGGAGAAAAGGAGAAAGGAATTAAGGGTGATGCCAAGTTTTTGAGCATCAGTAATAAGAATAATACATTCAGCCAGGAGTACTAACCCTAAGCTGGGTGCTTTGTGAAATACAAAAATACATTGACCCAGGTCTCAAAGAGCTCATAATTGGGGACACCAGACCTATGCATATTAAGCAATCACAGAACAATTAAGTGTGAGACTGTGATAACAGTTCCAAGTATGGCAGAAATTTAGAAGAGTGAAATGAACATAGGTTATGATAGCCCAAGGAGCCCTTCCTAATAATTTAGTCCTTGAAGGATATGGAGGAGAGGGGAAAAGTAGGACATCTTTTTTGAAGGAATCCTAACACCCCAGAAAGACAACTTGAGGTCGTGTAATTCAATAGACCTTATGCTGTGAGCCTACAAAAAACTTATGATTCCTATGAAAAATGTTAACCATTCTAAATGTGGCAAATGCTCTCTGACAATCCATCCTAGTTTTATACTTATGTTTTATTATAATTTTGGCTGCCCATCTACCCACAGAAATGAATCTTTCATGAAAATGCATCTTCCCAAGGTTCTATGAAATGGAAATGCTGCAGCAATATAAGGATCTAGTAGGTTTGAGGGGAAACAGCAGGAGAAGAGGCTTAGACTCACATAAGAGTGGCATGTGTAGGAGTCAGGGAGGATTGTTACCCCAATGGCATCCACGATTTTGTTTTATTTTAATATTGCAAAACTCTTACCTTCCATTTTATAATCAATATTGTGTACTGGTTCAAAGGCAGAAGAGTGGAAAGGGCTAGGCAATGGGGGTTAAGTGATTTGCCCAGGGTCACAGAGATAGGAAGTGTCCGAGGGCAGATATGAACCCAAGATATCCTGTTTCTAGGTCTGGCTCTCAATCTATTCAGCTACCCAGATGCCCCCAATGCCAACTGTTTTAAACAAAAAAGTATCACAGATGCTCACTGTATTTTCATTGGTGAATGGGATTGAATCATGGTAAGTGGTTGTAAGATCAGTTCCCAATAAAGGGGTTCTTAACTTGGGGTCCATAGACCCCCAAGGACTCTGTTAAAACGCTTCATGGGTTCCATGAACCCTTGGATGGGAAAAATCACAACTTTATTATTACTAACCTTTAGTTTCCTATGTATTTAATTTTATACATTTAGTAATATTTTTTGAGAAGGGGTATATATGCTTTACCAGCTTGCCAATGGGGCTATGATAAAAAATAGTCGAAGAACCCCTGTCCTAGAGACGTTTTGTCCATTTTCTCAATTTTGGTTATATCTGCAGTGACTACAGTTTCTATGAAAAATGAAACCCAACAAATTGATTTCTTCTTAGCAAACTATTCCTTGGAGTAAAAACTGATAGCTAACTCAAGATGATCTAGGCTTTTTAAAGTTACATATTCTGCAAACATGGCAGCTAAGTGATTGTGTAGTGGATAAGAGTACTATGCCTTTAGCCAAGAAGTCTCATCTTCCTGAGTTCAAATCTAGCTTCAGACACTTTCTAGTTGTGTGATCCTGGGCAAGACACTTGACCCTCCTTGCCTCAGTCATTCATCTGTAAAATGAGCTAGTGAAGGAAATGGCAAACCACTCCAGCAGCTTTGCCATGAAAATCCCAAATAAAGCCACAAAGAGTCGGACACAACTAATACGATTGAAGAACAACAAACAATTTTTCAATAAGCTCATTCCAGATCGTGTGTTAACTTCAACAACATAGCTTAAATGCTATTATTTGGAATTTATTTTCTATTCAAAATACCCCTACAAGGTACTGGTTTTGTTTGCAATTTGTTCTTAAGTTACTATCATCAACTTTGTTCTGTGTAGTAGCTACCTGCAAATCACTTATCTGACCAAAAAGTTTTTATCCTACTAAAACTAAATTATTAACTTTCAAATAGCAAGTTGTAGTGGAAAAATTATTAGACTTGGAATCATAGTTGCTTGCCCAGGGCCTAATTAACTTCATGACCATGGACAAATCATGCAGTCTTTTTGAGCTTTACTCTCTTCATCTGTGAAGTTCAGTTCAATTCAATAAATATTTATTCCATGTTACTTGTTACAGTGCTGGGCACTGTAGACAAAACCACCCCAAACTGAAATCATCCCTGCCTTGAAGGAGCAGGCATCTTTCTCTTTTTTTGTCTTGGGGGTGGAGTAGGGAAGAATATAAAGAGATAAAATGTATAGAAACAGCTACCACCCCAATATTTGATGTGAATCTTTTTTTTTAACCCTTACTTTCCATTTTGGAATCAATACTATGTATTGGTTCCAAGGCAGAGGAGTGGTAAAGGATAGGCAAAGGGGGGGAAGTGTTTTGCCCCGGGTACCACAGATAGGAAGTTTCTGAGGCCAAATTTGAATCTAAGTTCTTCCATCTCCAAGCTTGGCTCTCTATCCAATGAGCCACCAAGCTGCCCCTCCTTTGATCTGAATCTTTAAGAGGACATAATTAGAAGTAAGAAGGGGCAGTTTCCAAACAAAGTATAGGGTACTATGTATATCCTGCCATTGCAGTTACCAACACACAAATCAGATAGGGATTAGTTTATATTTTTTGGGTGATTTCCATTTTACTCCATCCATTCCAAATATCTTTTTGTTCATTGCAGTTTTCACATTGACATTTTCCATGTTCAAGGATAACATTTAATTCCTTTTGAAATGTTCTTAGGATGAGAATCTTAATTGATCAGGGTGGCTCTGAAGGCAAAAATGGTGCATACTTAACAGTTTGAAGAGATGGCAAAGAGCCTTCTGGTGCTTGTACTTTAAAAATCATTTCTTTCCCATTTGGGGGGAAAGGGAGAAATAGTTTGACTGAAATGAATGACAGTTCACTGATGCAGTCTATCTCCTGACTGATAATTATTCTTTCATATTTCATTAACACTTGGCTCTCAAATCAAGAACTTGTAAATGAGTTACTTGGGCAAGTTTCAAAGAATAGGGAAAAAACCCATTTCCTAAGAACTTCTAAAGGTCAGACTAGCTTTTCAGAGGAGGTCAGGCAATTTTCATGATGCCAAGACTACTAGGCATATGGGCCTCTGGGTCATTTATGTCAAGTATCCAGACATTTGTGTCTCCCACTTTAAATCTTTGATTTAAATTGGCATTGAAAAATTCAATTGGCATTGAAAAAAAATTCTTGGAATAGTAGAGCTAGAAGGAATGAAAACACACACACACACACACACACACACACATACACACCCCACACACATACAAGTCTAGGACAAATTGTTAGTTACTTAATTTTTAAATATTTATTTTTTAAAATGTGTAGAAGTGTAAAACTCCATCTTCTTTTTATCTTGTGACAGTTGGATTCAAGGTCTCCGTTACTATTGACTAATTATTTGACTCTATGCAAGTCATTTAGATTCTCTGGGTTTTAGTTTCCTTATCTACAAAATGTGGAAGCTGGAACACATAATCATAAAACCACCTCCCTTTTGTATTAGTTCTGCAAACTGATCTCATTGTAATCTTGGAAATGAGAAGATATAGCTATTATTTTTCTCACAATCCAGATAGATTGGAATCAGAGGCTCAGAGATGCTGAGACTTGTCTAAGGCAGAGCCATATTTCAAACCCAGGCCTTTTGGTCCAAAGTTATTTTTAATCAACCGTATGGTTTCCTGTATCATCCATAAGAATCCTTACAGCATTAAAATATTATAATTATTCAAAGTCCTTAACTTATGCCCCCATGAAATCTACCCTATGTAATAAAGACTAAGTATGAAACACAAATGTCTCTGTACTACTCGATAACCAATTTTTGTAGTTATCTTTTGTACTTGTCACTTCAGTTTCTCAGTATATTATCATTCCATCTCCTTTGCCCCCCACTGGTGAGCTAACTCTTGTTGAAATGAATAAAAAAGGTAGAGAGGAAAAATGTGATTTAGCAAAACCAATGAACCTATATATGCCAATATATGCAATATTCAGAGATATTTTCTCATCTCTTCTTCAGAACGAAGCTTGGTCATTATCATTTTACAGTACTGAGTTTCAAGCTTTTTTTGGTGGTTCTTTGCATTTAGATCATAATAATGCTATGTATTGTTTTCCTAGTTCTGCTTACTTTGCTCTGCATTCCTTTGTCTTCCTATCCTCTGATTTCATTGTTTTTCATTTTTTTATGGAACAGAGAGTGATATTCTATTCCATTCATGGTACCCATGTGATAGCAAGAGATAAAGAAGAAGGATCATTGGTGTGTTGGGCTTTTAATTTGTCTTGCTTCCACCTAATTATTATGTTCTAATAGTGAAATTATTTTGTATGGCTATTTAGCTATTACCACTACTGCCAGATTTGAAACACAGGAACAATTCTCCATATATACTTGACTAGATTTTTAAAATACCATTTAACCTTGAGTTTTAGGGGACTATGTGTGCTTCTCTGTCTTGCTAAGACTGTTATTTTATCTGAGGTTGCTACTACTGTGAGGAGGGACAGAAAACCCGTGCCTAGAGTGAGATCAGGAAAGGCTACCCTACCCATAGGGAGGCAGAACCTGAGAAGATCCTTGCAGAAAGCAGGCATCATAAGGCAAAGGGGAGGAGGGAGTGCCTTCCATTTATGGGGGACAGTGTCTACTAAGGCTTGCAGGTAAGGAGATGGGGTGTTAGAATAGCAATTAGGCCACTGTTACCAGATTAGAGAGTATATTCAGAATGGAAAGGAAGATGGAAGATTGGAGTTATTTGGTCTCTTGGACTCAAGTCTTCCTCCTTTCAAATTCATTTTCCATGTAGTTGCCAAAATGATACCCCTAAAGTATGTCTCTGTTACATCTTGTCCCAATAGCTCCTTTAGAATAAAATATAAACTCTCTTGGCATTTTTTCTTCTTGTTGAGTCATTTTAGTCGTTTCTGTTATCCTTTTGAGGTTCTCTTGACAGAGATATTGGAGTGGTTTGCCATTTCCTTCTCTAGCTCATTTTACAAATGAGGAAACTAAAACAAATAAGGTTAAGTGACTTGTCCAGGGTCACACAGCTAGTAAGTATCTGAGGCCAGATTGGAACTTGGAATGATGAGTTTTCCTGACTCCAAGCCTAGCACTCTATCCACTGTTCCTTGTACTTGCCCAAATCAGCAGCCCCTCCTGGCATTTAAAAGCCTCTGAATACTGGCTCCATTTTATCTTTTGAGGCTGCTTGCCTCAACTCATGTTCACTCACTCTCCATTCCTATGTAACTGATCTATTTGCTCTTCTTTTTACAGAAATATTTCATTTCTCATCACACATTTGCATGGACTGTTTCCCATTCCGGGAACACGCTTCCTTGCCACCTCTGACTCTCAGTATCTCTAGCTTCTCTCAAGACCCATCTCAAGCACCACCTCTAACGAAGGCTTTACTGATTCCTCTAGTTCTTAGTGTGACTGCCCCAAATGACTCCCCATTTACTCATCTGGGTACGTGCTGCCCTTCACCCCAATGTAATCCTCTTGAGGATAGGAATTGTTTAATTTTAATCTTGTTATTGCCAGAACCTAGTATGATGCCTGGTAAAGAAACCTTTCCTGATCTTCCTTAATGCTACTGCCTTCCCTGAGTGATTTTCTCCACTTTATACTGAATATATCACATTAATACTTAATCATTTCTACTTTGTCCTCCAGCTCCCATTGTGAGATTTTTGAAGAAATAACTTCTTTTCTTCATTTTTTCTCTGTTTCACCAGTGCCTGGGACAAAAGAGGCACTTAATAAATACCTGTTGATAAATACTTAATAAATTCTGGTTGAATGAATTAGTGTTCTTTGAGGGTGGCATTTCTACTTCTCCATTCACACAAGGAAAAGAAACATTAAGTGGCATGTTTCACTGCATAGGCTTCATGCTGACTCTTTGTATTCATTACCAGTAATTTTAATTCAAACAGTCATCCCCAAAATGCTTGCTTTTTCTCTACATATTCAATTTTCCTGAATGTTCTTTTATAAAACAAGCAGTTAATGGTGTCACCTGCTAGGCTTTTCATCCAACACCTTTCGGTGCTCTGGCAATATGGGTTACATCTTTCATATTCCTTGTTCTTTTTATACATATGTTTCTAGTTTCATTCTCCAAACAAATTATTATGAATCTGTTTAATACCAAGTACAAAAATGGTCCCATCCTTCAGGAAAGCCATCTAAAGACCTTGGCTTTCATCTTCTTATATTGAATTGCAAATTTTGCATTGAAAGGCAAACATTTCAAAGGCTACACCTGCCCCCCCACCACCATGAGGGTGGGGAACCTCACACCTCCCTTTGAAGGAAGAATGAGAACATTTTTGGGAGTCTCTGATATTTTTCCTTGATCATGATTAGTTATTCTCTCACTTGAAATTTTTACAAAAAAAAAAGTGGGATAAGCCTTATTTTATTTTATTGGCCCAGTATCCCTGGAGCAGTCAACAAATGTTTTTTAGGTGCCTATTATGTGCCCAGCACTCTGCTGCCACTTGCAGTTATGAAAGACAAAATCAGTGTTTACCCTCAATGAGCTTACATTCTAAGAGAGAGACGAAGTGTATCTGTATCAGTATTTCTACAAATTCAACTGGGAGAAATGAATGAGTCCATCTGTTTTTTTTTTGTTTGTTTGTTTTTAAAACCCTTACTTTCTGTCTGAGAATCAATACTGTGTATTGGTTCCAAGGCAGAGAGCAAAATGGGCTAGGTAATGGGGATTAAGTGAGTTGCCCAGGGTCACAAAGCTAGGACGTATCTGAAGTCAGATTTGAACCCAGGACCTCCTGTCTCCAGATCTGGCTCTCTACTCACTGAGTTGCCCCTGAATGAGGCAATATTTGTAAAGCACTTGGACCTGGCTCAGAGTGGGTGTTTAATAAATGCTTCTTTCTTTAATGTCACATTCTATATTATCCTAGCCTCAATTTTGAGGAGGTCTTATTTCTTGATGCTTTAAAAAATGATACTGCATTTTATTGCATAATCTTCCATTTTGCAAGTGTTTCCAAATCTTTGTGAGGAGATGAAGCCACCTCCTGTGAACTTATTAGTTTTTAATGCTGCCTAAGAAATAGATGTTTTTCATTAAGCTTGAAAAGAAATCTAGATTGCATAAATGACAAATGTAGCATTTAGAACACAGTGACAAATAGGAGATAATGACTTTCCCTAGTAATAAAAGAATCTGGTTCTTTATACTTATTCTCCCTAAATCAGTTTGTACAACTTTTCCCATATTTCTCTGAATTCCCCATGTCTTTCACTTCTTACTGTATAATACTATATTATTTCATATAAACACCATGGTTTGTCTAGCTTTCCCCCAAGCAATGGGCACTCATTTGGGCTCCACTTTTGTTGCTACTATTAAATGTGCACTCTGGAATATATTTGTGTATAAGGGATCTTTCTGTCTTTGACCCACTTTGGAGTGTATGCGATCAGTAATGGAGTAGTTGGGTCAAAGGGTATGAACAATTATTGATTGATTTTTTTCTTTTATAATTTTAAATTGCTTTCCACAATGGTTGGAAACATTTTATAACTCTGCCAACAGTGTATTAATTTTTGGTCTATGACTTAAAGGGGGATAAATGTATGCCCATTTGTGTATGCCTTTCGTAATGGGTGATAACTTTAAATGTAGGAAAGAATCCTTTCTTTTGGCTCTCTGTGGCTGTTTTTTTTCCACTCCTTCAACTCCTTCCCTGGCCTGTTTCACAAATCAATACCGTGGTAAAATGGGAGATGAAAGGATATGATTTGAAGAAAGAAAAGCTAAGATTACCTAAAATTGCTTATTAGATTCAAAGTAGGGAACAGTGTTGTGTGTATACATACATTTTGTTATGATATAAAAGGATTTCTTCAAGAAGGGGTTCCCTCTTTGAAATCTGCAATCATGAGTTGCTTTCATATTGGTGACTAAATTGAGAGGTTGGACTGTTCCTAGTTCCCGGAGGCACATGTTTCTAGGGAGTGGAAGTCTGAGTAGGTTAGTACATTGGGGTGTCTTGGGCTGCTGAAGATCAGCGTGAAGACCCTGGGCAAATGGTGAGGGTGATGAACCCAAAGGATATATCAGGACTTAAGATGGGAAGGATGGAGATCAAACCTCATCTCTGTTATAATGTTGCTATAGGCTAAAGTGCTGTTGCACACAAGGAAAATTATCATTTTTGAGGTAGAAGAAAAATACATGATAAATTAGCTTATGCCTTTTCCTATTAGTTATTTGATTCCAGGAGAATATGGTTCATTAAATTTTTGATTCTGGAAAGTGTTCTTTTTTTCCAGTTAGGCACAGGAAAGAATGAACATTTTAATTATTGCTAAAGACATTAAAGAAACCAAAGTTTTCCACTGCATCCTGAGCCACCACCAGTTGTCTTGACTTTTTTCTTTCCACTAGACTTCAAGGACTCTGAAGGAGAGTGAGGCTGAGGCTGATGACTTTAGGCAACTCTGTCTCATTTAAATTTAATTTATGTTTGAGTCAAACAACATTACTAGTGATATCATTTTGGTCACCTTCCACTATGAAGGATAACCACCAACCATCACATACCAGATACATATGAGGCATTATGAGTGGTGCTGGGAATTCAGTGATAAAAATGAAAAAGTCATTGCTCTCAAGGAACTTTCATTCCATTGAAGGATTCCAACATGAATACAGATAAGTTCAAAAGATGTACAAAGTAATACTATGTAATTTCAAGTGGGAAAAAGACAATTTGAGGGTGTTTAAGAAAGATCTCAAACTGCCTTCCTCAGTTTTCCTTCCTGTTTAGACCTCTTCAGCAGCTTAGGAATCTGAATATTTTCCCCAATTTGTTGGAATTCAATACAGTTCTGTTAATGGCAACAGAGTGTGCTCTGAAAGAAGTTAAGAATTATTTTCCTTCAAATGGAAGTGAGGATGGAGTCGTTTACATCCATGGAAGACCACCTGTTCAAAGGGACAGAAGTAGTGGGTGGGATGCTGGGTCAGGTTGATATCTAGTAGACAGGTAGGATAGAAGTTGAGTGTGTGAAGAGGCAAGATATAGCAGAAGATTGGAGAAGTTGATGAGGAACTGGTTATGGAGGGCTTTAAATGCCAGGCTGAGGAATTTATATTTTATTCTAGCAAAAAAAACCTCAGGGATTCTCCTCATTCCCTTCCACTAGTCTTTCATGAACAGAATGTCTGACAGTGTATTTTAGGATGGATGTTTGGCATGCAGATGAAGCATCATATTTGTTCAAGGTGTGAAATGGCATTGACTTAGGGAGAGTTAGAATAATAGCCTGATCTTTTGCGTGATCTCATTTTGATAGGCTTTAGGAAACTGAGTAGCTGTAAATGCTGTTAGCTTATGGAGGAGGAGAAAGCTGATGAGAGCAGGAATTGATCAATGACTTGCAACCAGTGTATTGAGCTTCCATATCAGAAGACCTCTACCACTGATGAAATAACAAATGTTTACCCTCCTCCACTTGTTTGGGAGGAAAAATAATTCCAGGATCATCTCAACCTAGCCTAAAATAGTTGATTACTGTGATTGGAAGTTTTATTGCAGGCAAGTGGATTTTTCTGTCTCAGAAAGTTGGAGAACAAACACCATAAATATCAGGGAATTAAACTACAAAATGGTTTCATTGAGTTAGACAGTGATCATTCAGCTTCCATTGGTATCTTTGATCCTACTCATTGTTTCTGTGCTTGTTAATAGGCTTGTCTCAATAAAAGGCCTTGTCTTTTGGCTTGTGAAAAAAGACTGAATTGAATTAAAGACAGCATGCTAAGCTCCCCATTGGATATAAGCTATCTTTGCTTCCTCAGTCAGGAGGGCTGAGCTGTCTCCAGTGGGTTTTGAGAAGCTTAGGATAAAATTAAAGTGCATGTGCTCCCCACCATGCTCGAATTTTTATGCAGAGGAAAACTGGCAAGAGTGAAAAAATAAGCCAGTTTTGAAAGGCAAAAAAGGGGCAGAATATACCCTCCTAAATTAATACATATGACCTTAGAGGCACCAGTTTATGGGGGCCAGGAAACCAGTCCTGAGTGCTGAGAGTATTTTTTTAGTTTTAGCACTCACTACAGTCTCTTTTTCTTGGATAAGTCTACTGCCTTTCTCAGTTTCCCTTCTTGTTTAGACCTCTTCAGTAGCTTTAGGAACTTGAATTTGCTGGATTCACAATATAGTTCTATTAATGGCAGCAGTCAAAATATTGGTGACCCTTCTGGGATTTCTGTTGGCTTCAGTAAATTACTGAATATTTCCCATCTCTTCTACTTTTTCCTCTCTCCACCCTCCAATAACTACTCCTCCTCACCCCCCAACCATCTCTTATATCCCTTTTAGCATACCTTGAGATTTTATTGTATGTAGTAACACAATTTAGTGCTCATTTTTGTTCATTTCATGGATTTTTTTCTTATCTCCCCAATTAGGCTGTAAGGTCCTTGAGGGCTGGGGTCATGCTTTTATCCCCACCTCTACATTTGTATATTTCTTTGGCCAAGGCTAGCTGTGTATGTATTAAATTGATTCCATGACTCTCTGCCTTAAATTAAAATGGATTTCTCCTTTGTTCAGTCATTCTTTGGGAAATAGTGGCCATCCTGATTGGGTTGACTTTTTCTTATAAGCCCATTGCTATCAGATTTCTAGAAAACACCTGGCACTTCCATTTCTTATTATCTCCTCTCCCTTCAGATTCTTGCAATCTGCCTTCCATCCTCTTTTGACTGTTCTTTCAAAGGTCATTTAATTTTCAATGTTTTTTTTTCCTGATCAGTTCTCTGCCTCCTTGATTTGTTGTAAGTATTTGACAGGGTTGATTACCCTTCCATCTAGATAGCTTTTTTTTTAAATTTTGGCTTCAGAGATTCCACTCATTTTCTCTATTTCTTTATTTACCTTTTGCACCCTTTAAGGTTTCCCAACATTTTCCTTGGTCTTCCTGGCATATCTATCTGTCTTCCTAGAGAAATTATAGTGTCATTGTAAAAGTCTTTAAGTAAGATGACCTGGCTCTGATAGTAATGTGTGCAAAGCAGAATAAGTGAGGTGGGGAAGTCATTTTCACTCAGCTTCACCTCTATCATTTATGTGTAAAATGGAGAAAATAACATTTGTACTCATTCTTATCATATAGGACAATTGTGAGTAAAACTTTTAATGAATTTAAAGTATCATATAAATGTTGTGTTATGCAGATGCTGATCTAAAACCCTCACTCTTGTCTCTTTGTTGAACTGCAGATTTATATATTTTTCTTTCTATCTCCAGCACCTAGGACAGTGTCTGGTACACAAGAGGAGCTAAATAAATGCCTTTTGACTGACTAATTGCCATGGGGACATTTTTACTCTGATGTTCTACAGGTACCTCAGACTCAAAATGTCTCAAGCATATGTTTCCTACTATTTGTTTCTTATTTTTACTTTGCTGTTTCTTTCAGTGGTCGTAGTCTGGTTCTTTTTGTTTGACACTTTGATGCAAAGTGAAGTGAGCAGAACCAGGAGAACATTATGTACAACAACAGAAATACTGTTTGATAAACTGTGAATGACTTAACTATTATCAGTAATTCAAGGATCCAGGTCAACTCCAGGAGACTCATGATGAAAACGGTTATCTACCTCTATAGAAGGATCTGAAAGTCTGAATGAAGATAGAAGTATGCCATTCTTCACCTTATTTCCTCCATGAATTTTTCTCTAGTGTAAGCAATATGTGCCTTGCCTCATAACATGACAAACATGGAAATATGTATTGCACATGTATAAACTATATTATATTCTTGGTGACAGGAGAGGGAGGGAGAGAATATGGATTGCAAAATGTCAAAAAACTATTATTGAAAAATGTACTGACTCATAATCTGGAAAAAAATGTTAAACTTAATTAAAAAATTTTGGATTACATGAGCACTGAGGTTTCTTCTAGATATGTTTCATGATTTCAGGGAATAATAAAGTCAGGATGATACAAAGGAATATGTAAATTGTACTGATAAATCTCTATGAAAAGAAATTCTCCAGTCTCATTTTGTGACCCATTTCATTATCTAACTCTTCTCTTTCTTTCTTTTTCCTTTGCTCAGAAGCAAGGCTGATATGTTATAAATCTAGCAGGACAGAACATATTTTTAGAAATTAAAAGATCATAGGTTAAGAGGTAGAAGTCACCTTTCAGGTTGAGATTCATATCAAATATCTGAAATTCTTTCAGGCTGAGTTGGGATTTCAGAATAACATTTTTAAAGATGAAAAATTGGTTGAAATAAAAAATGATTCAACTAATATTTTATGTTTAAAGCAGAATTTTAAGTTACTTAGAGAAAAAGCAAGGCATTTGAAATAGGCATGAAAACATTTCAGAATTGTTAAATTTCTCTGCTCCTTATAGAATCTTCCCACAAAAGTATATTGACCATTACCAGAAACCCAAAGAGAACAGATTGAAGGTTTGAAGTTCAAGTGCCCTTATTTTTGAGGGTCATTGAATGCGACCACAGAATCAGATGGGTATTCAAAATGATTCATCTCTGAAGATTTTATGATTCTCAGTGGATTTTTGTAACAGGACCACATTACTTCTTAGAGGTTGCCAATTTAGCCCTTGGGCTCATCCATTTCTATACCTTCACACATTTGGACTCAAATTTGGGGGATTTTAAATGGTAATTTACTACTGGCTCTCTTTTCTCACAAAGAACTTCTGAAATCAACTTGGGCCTAAGTCTTCAGCTGTTAATCATGCCAATAGATCCAGACAGGGAACAACTCTGAAATAGTAAAATATTTAATTAGCATATAAATCAATAGTAACATTCTTAAATCAGAATAATCTCAACCCCTTCCTTTGGAGGGTAATATGCTCCTCCAATTCTCTATGATTCTGATAGAGGCAAAGTATCAACTGCCTGATTCGACTTCTCAATTGTTACTGACTTGGCTTAATCTTGGTACAGAATTGAGTCTCTGCCTGGCTTTTTGTGGATTTCCTGGTCCCTGCCATTTCTAATTCAACTCCTGCCTTTTCTTGTTTCCTGCACTACTCTTACCTTCAAGGTTTTCAAAAGTCAGGATGTCCCATCTTTTTACTTTAGGGGGTTTAGTGATACCTTGGCTTTTGGATTCTTGGATGCTACCATTGTTTCTGATGGCCATACACTCAATCAAAATATCATTACTTGTCTTTCTTACATTTATTCTACACCAATCCCTCTAACATAATAAACCTGTGTTGTAGGCTCACAATCCTACTGGAAATAAAGTTTTTGATCTCCTAGTCATCCCTTTGGCTTTGGGTGAAGGCATCCTGGGATATGTAATTCTTTTTTCACCTTGGCCCTGGTTGTTAAATTACTTTTCAGTGGTAGTATAATAAAATCAAGGTAAAACAGAATCAAGGTGAGTTTGAGGGCTTAACTTCAATTCCCCAAACTCAAATATTACTCTCACTGCAGATGACTAAACTACTTCACTATGGAGAGTACGAGCATTTAGGAAGGCACTCCCTCAACTTCCCTTCTCTATCCCTTAAAAAAATTCCCAGTATCATCAGCCATTCTCTGCTTTTTTGACTTGTTTGGAGAAGCCAACTCAATGCTAATGTGTCTTCTTCACCTGGGTTCTTACCTCCTCCAGAAATTTGCTGCAACTGTCAGTATACTCTCTAACTTCTATCCATCCTTCTAGTCTTTTCCTTTCCTTTGGCATCTTCCTTTTGCCTCCAAGTATATTCATATATCATTTAAAAGTCTTTCCTTTCTGCTTGTCTTCCAGTTATCAATCTATCTCTCCCCTCCCTTTCAAGTTTGTTTATCCTCAGTGCTTCCTTGTAACCATGGATGTCCTTAGTCCATTGCAGCCTGGCTTCTTTCTTGACTTCCTATGGAAATAACTATCTTGTAGGCTAATGTCTTCTCTACTCTTTTGCATTTCTCTACTTTCACTCTTTCTACCTATTTTTGTAAATACAAGCTTTAAAGCTCAAAAAAAAAAGGAAATAACTATCTTGGAATGGTGAATTTTTTTTCTCTTTCTTAAATTTTTTTCCTGGGGTTACATGATTCTTGTTTTCTCCTTCCCCTCTTTCCTCCCCACTTCCAGAATTGACAAGCAATTTCATTGGGTTATACACAGTGATTTTTAAAAAAAGGAAATTGTTGATATTTTTTGAATCACTGACATTTCCCTTTGTATTTCTGCCCCTTTCCCCAAGAGCCATGTACAATAAAAAAGAATAAAAAAGAGAATCAGAAAATCAGTAAATTGGAAAAATTGGATGTGTAAGTAGAAGAACCCATGAGTC
The DNA here is from genome assembly GCF_016433145.1 of Gracilinanus agilis. Taxonomy (NCBI): domain Eukaryota; kingdom Metazoa; phylum Chordata; class Mammalia; order Didelphimorphia; family Didelphidae; genus Gracilinanus; species Gracilinanus agilis. The sequence continues at coordinate 87,265,872 of NC_058134.1, forward strand.
CTGACCTTTTTAAAGAAGAGGGAGAAGTGTATTTTCTCATATATCTTTTTTTTGGGGCCAAGTTCAAATATTATAATTTGGTAGCATCCAGTTTCTATTGTTTTATTCTTTTCCTTTTATATAGTTGTAGTCATTGGGGATATTATTTTCCTTGTTTTGCTTACCCTTTATATCAGTCCATGTAAGTAATCCCATGATTCTCTGTATTCATCATATTCATTGTTTCCTAAGGCGTTGCAATATTTGTTTGTGAACAATGAGTGAAAAAAATAGTATTTACTAAGTGCTTACTATGTGTGTAATACTGAAGATACAACTAGGAAAATACAATAGTCCCTTTTACTAAGGAGCTCACCTTCTAATGCAGGAGACAACACATATGGGAGATTTTAGCTGCAAGTCAGATGGAAAGATTTCATGGTCTTTAGGGTTTCATAGCAAAACAGATGGTAGTACCTCTTCTTTAAAGTCATTTTCCATTGGTAAAATCATATCAATTTATGATGTTGAACCCTTTGTTGAATCAGAAAATAACTATTTTCTGGAATTTTATTTGTGGCTGTAGGGATTGCCAGGCTACATTGCCTTTGTTGGATCAGAAAAAAACCCAACCTATTTTTTGGAACTTTAGTTGTGGCTGTAGGAATTGCCAGGTTACATTGCAATAGGAATTGCTTCCCAGGATGATGGCTGAGAGCCCCTGGGTGGCAAGCATTGCTATATTATATTCCTGCCAATGGAATCCCCAGGTTAAATGTGTGGACGTTTTACTTTCAGTGACATTTTTTCAAGTCTCATTGTTGACCTCCATTATCAGAGAACATATCTTGGAATCAAGTTCTGGTTTTGTTCCATGCTACATCTATTATCTTAGGCAAGTCACTTAAGCTATATAGCCTTAGTTTTCCATCTTTAAAAATGAGGGTGTAGGAAAAGGATATTCTAAGTCTTTCTCTATTGTAAACCTATAATTTTTGGAACTATTTGACACTGGATTTCTACTAGAATGTAAGCTTCTTTAGGACAAGGGCAGCATCATTTTTGTCTTTGTTTCTCAGCACTGAGCTTAATGTATTAGAGCTAGAAGGCACTTCATATTTATTGGAACTGAATAGCTGGACCCCTCTTCTACTTACCAGCTTATGAAGTTCCTCTGAAACTCGCAAAGTCTACCTCACTGCAGTTGAATTATATTTTTTGTTTTTCAGAGAGTTATGGACAATAGGAGTCATCTAGTCCAACCCTTTCATTTTTATAGATGAGGAAATGAAAGCCAGAGAGTTTTAGTTTTTCATCCAAGGTTGCAAACACATAATGTTCTGATAACTTAGATTTTCAAGGCAAGTGATTGTGTTCTTGTAAAGTGTATTACTCAAAATTAGCCTCAGGCTTGCCAGCACAGCAGACCTTTATTAGTATACTGTTAGCACCGGGCAATATTACAGGCCAAATTGTGTCCTTAGAAGCCTAATAGTGACATAAAGGAAAACATTAAAATGATATCAGACTGTAAGATGAATGCAACTTCTGTTCTTAACATCAGCCTTATAAAGGGATTTTAATATAATTTTAAAAAGCAACAAAAAAACCTAAATCCACCTACAAAAATTTAAGATGGTCAATTCATTTGAACAGATGAAAAAGACCTATTTACAATCCTCTTTTTCTGTTTCTATTTGTATATGGAAATGTTTACAATTATTTTTTTTAAACCCTTACCTTCCATCTTAGAGTCAATACTGCGTATTGGCTCCAAGGCAGAAGAGTGGTAAGGGTAGGCAATGGGGGTCAAGTGACTTGCCCAGGGTCACGCAGCTGGGAAGTGTCTGAGGCCAGATTTGAATCTAGGACATCCCGTCTCTGGGCCTGGTTCTCAATTCACTGAGCTACCCAGCTGCCCCCATGTTTACACTTATTGATGTTGATATAATCCAGAATAATAACACATTAAAAAACTTTAAAAATACTTATTATCCTTGGAGCACCGTGTAATCAGCATTAGTGATACAAAGATAACTAGTGATATATCTCTGTCCTCAAAGATCTAGCAGTCTACTAGAAGAGGTTACACTGTGCTAAATATATATATATATNTTGGAGCACCGTGTAATCAGCATTAGTGATACAAAGATAACTAGTGATATATCTCTGTCCTCAAAGATCTAGCAGTCTACTAGAAGAGGTTACACTGTGCTATATATATATATATATATATTCTGTCTGTCTGTCTGTCTCCCCTTTCCTTTCTTCCTCTTCCTATCTCCATCTCTTGTCCCTGGGGATTTTCTTGGGCTGTCCTCTATTTCTTGAATGTTCTCCCTCTACTCCAGCTACTAACCTCTCATTCTCCCCTTAAGTCCTAATTAAAATCCTATCTTCTCCAGGAAGCCTTCTCATCCCCCTCTTTAATTCCACTGCCTACTCTCTTAATTATTTCCTACTTTTCCTCCATATAGCTTTCTTTGTAATTATGTTTGCATGTTGTCTTCCCCCCATTAGATTAAGGAATCCTTTTGCCTCTTTTGTATCCCCAGAGTTTAGTACAATGCCTGGCACATAGTAAGCATGTAATAAATATGTATTAATTGATTTTTAGTTCTCTAGTTTTCTGCATTTTAGTAAGCTAATGATTGGAGGAATGTAGCCTCTATATTATTTTACATTTATTTGTCTAAGTGTTTCCCACTCCCCAAAAGAATATAAATCCATTGAAGACCAAGAGTATTGATTTTTGTCTTTGTATCCCTATTATATTCTTGGCCCTAGGATCACTATCCAGTACCGCATTGCTCCCTCAAGTCTTGTTGCTATCAGTTTCTTAATTTCACTATAAATAAACATGTGCTAGTGAGCTTAAGAAGGGCTTGTTGAAAGAAAGTTGAATTACTGAATGAATACATTTTTGTAGCATATACCCCATAAATGCAGATACCTTTGAAAATCCAAAGAAAGAAAAAATACAAAATTTCTCATTCTATCCCATGATGACATCATTAGGGCACGTTTTTACTTCATGAGGCCAGGCAGGGCCTCTGTTCTGATGGCTCACTTGGCCTTTGTGGTCATTATTTCAGGCTCTCCCTTACCACATTGCTACCTCGAATCTTGTTGCTCTCCGTTTCTTAATTTCACTATAAATAAGCATGTGCTAGTGAGTAATTGTCTTGCCTAAGGAGAAAAAAAAAGTCTAAATGGAGATTTGGGATGAGGTGGGGAGGCTAGTAAATGAAAATAAAATCGTCCCTGAGCCCTTCAGCGGGTCTGGTGGGATGTAAGGGCAGCTGGGGGCCAGAGGGTACAGCTTCTGGCATGCAATTAGTTCCTTAATTCCTTGTTAACTGACCTCCCTCTGAATGCTGAGCTGCTCTTATCTCATTTGTGTTTTCCCTGCTCAACAGAGATGTGCTCACTTGCCAGTGAGCTGAGAAACGCTGGGCTTCCTTGGGGGGATGGGGTCAGCATCCCTCCTAGGAGAGGGATCACTTTCCTGCTGGCAGCCTCACTGGCTCTCTGTTGGTTGGCCGAAGGCCATGCCCCAAATCCAGCCTTCCCCGACTGGTTCAGTGCTCAGCGGATCAGAGAATTTCTGATGAACCATATAGGTTAGCAGCAACGTTTTTACTTGCAAATAACCTACCAGAAAGGTCTTCTTAAATGAATGGTTATGAAAAATTTATTTTAAAATGACTAGCAAGTTCCTATTAAAGGCTCGCTGTGTTCCATTTCAAGTCATGGTTTCTCTCTCTCTCTCTCTCTCTCTCTCTCTCTCTCTCTATTTACATACACATATTATTGAAGAGTCAGGAAAATGAACATTTAAATGGAGATAATCTCATTTTTCATGATCAAATCTGGCATTTCCTCAGGTTTGGGGGCTTCCCCTCATGAATGCATATCAGCTCCTCTTCTGGAAAGCTACAGCTTTAGGCACCTGGGAGACCAAGAAGATAAGCAGCTTGTCCAGGTTCCTCCAGCTAGGACCTGAACTGAGATCTTCATGACTGGGAGGACATCTCTTGACCACACCACACTGCCCACCTGCCGTTACAATTCTGTGGTGTTCCAACCCAAGTATTTTTGAAAGGGAACATGCCTGAGAACAGCCACAGCAGATTGTGCTGGTAATGGGCTGGATGTTGTGTGATTAGCTGTATTTGAGAGAATTGTTAGTTTTAATCAAGCCACATTTCTAAGGTTTTGCAGCTTTGATTGTTTTTCTCTTTGCACCAGCTGGGTAATGCCACCTCCTCCCCTAGAGTTAAGATCGTAAAGCTTCTTGGCCAAATTGCAAACTGCTGGATGAGATGATGCTTGCTTTTGGTTCCATTTTCTGGCCGTTCTTGCTGGTGCACAACTCTCCTTCCCATTTGGTGGCTTCCTGGCCTAGGATTTGAGCAATAGTCTACTTGTCAATAATTAATGCCATATTATACTTTTATCATCTTGCTTTCCCCACAAAGCTTTCTCTAACTCCTTTAGTCCAAATGCAGAGAGGCTCATTGCGGAGAGCGTTAAACCAGGAGTCAGTAGATCAGCCAATTCATTAAGCATTTTCTTAAGCAATTGTTATATGCCAGGTGCTGGTGATACAAAGACAAAAATGAAGCAGTCCCTGTCCTCAAAGGAACCTACATTCTTTTAAAGAGGACATCATTGCCCATATAACAAGAAATATGAAGTCATTTTTGGTAGGGAACTAGAACCTGAGGGGACCAGGAAAAGTCTCATATTGAAGGTAGCATTTGAGCTGAGTTTTGGAGGAAATAAAGGATTCTCAGAGACAAAGCTAAGGAGTATATTCTGGCCTTAAGGGTCTGGCATTGTAAAGTTAAGGAGATATGAAATAGAATATTGTATCCGAAAAAAAATGAGGCCAGTCTGACTGACCTAGAGAATACAGGAAGGCAAATAATATGCAATAAGATTGAAAATTGTGAGGGGGAAAAAAAGAAAAGAAAATGTAGTTAGAGGTCAAGTTGTAAAGGACTTTAAAACCCAGAGAAATTTTTAGTTGATCTTAAAAGGCAATAGGGAGCCACAAGAATTTATTGGTAGGGGAGGGGCATGGTCTGATCAATGCTTTTGGAAAGATGTTAGCAGCAATTTGGGAGGTGGATGAGAGGTGGGATTAAGTTGAGATAGGGACACCATGTTAGAACTTTTTATTGCAATTATTTCTGCAAGAGATATTGAGGGCTAGGGTAGTGGTTGTATAAGTAGAGAGTCAGATTTGAGATATATCATGGAGAAAGAAATGGCAAAATTTGGCATCTCATTAGATAAGTGGAATGTGGGGCAACTAGGTGGCTCAGTGGATTGAGACCCAGGTCTAGAGATGGGAGGTCCTAGGTTCAAATCTGGCTTCAGATCCTTCTCAGATATGTGACACTGAGCAAGTCACTTAACCTCCATTGTCTAGTCATTAATGATTCTGAGATGGGAGGTAAGAGTTTTAAAAAAAGAAAGATAAGTAGGGTGAGGGAGAGTCAAGAGTTGGAGGAAAAAATTGAAGTTTCAAACATGGGTGCCTGGAAGGAAGGATGGTAGATCTCAGCAGAAATAGATCCATTTTGGAAGAAATTTGGGTTTGGAGTTGGGGAATAGAGATAATGAGATAATGGGGTTTCAGTTCCAGTGTCCCATCTCATAGTGTTGTATAGAAAGGATTTTGTAAAACTTTTAAGTGCTATATAAATATATGATTATTGCTATTCTCCCTTTCTTCATCCACTCCTTTTCTTCCTCTTTTCCTTCCTCCTCCTTCTGTAGTAAGCAATCTGCTGCACCTGGAGTCAGGAAGACCTGGGTTTGAATCCCATGGTTTTCACTGAGAATCCTATTTATGAGCTAGAATTCCTGGCTCTGACATCTACTAGTTGTTTCACTGTGAACATATCACTTAATCACTGAATCTTAATTCCTCATCTGCTTCTAACTTTAAAGTTAAAAGTTTAGCTAATGCTTTAAAGTATTATCTAAATATCAGCTATATTGTTGTCATCTCTTTTCTGAGCCCTGATAAGTGGCCTTTCATAACAACATATTGATTATATACTATCCTTCATTGGTTTGTTCCTTTTATCTTGTTACTTCAATTAAGGCAATTTTTTGAGGACAAGGTCTGAGCCTTAGTCCCCTTACATCATTTTTGATGCCTAATACAATGCTGGACACATGCTATGTATTTGAATACTCATGGACTAAGTTATTTCAAGTCTTAATTTTTCTTTTTTTTAATCTCCATTTTATAATTCTTAAGTTCAACTACCTTGGCAAATGCAATAATAATTTGTCACACTGGAAAGAGTGCTGCATGTAGAATAAGAGGACCTGGATTCAAATTCTTGCGCTGATACTTATTTCCCTTTGTTATTTAACCTCTCTATGTCTCTGTTTATCTGTAAAAAAACGCTAGACTAGATCATCTTTCAGTTTCCTTTTAGTCCTTAATCTAAGATCCTTACACCCAAGGCCAGTCTTGAAGTTGCAAAATGGTCTTTGGAAGGCTGACAAATGTTATTAGTGAAGTCTTGGGGTAATTTTTTTTTGCTTTGTTTTTCACTGAGGTCAGCCAGAACTTTCGCTGAGGGCAGCAACCTGGTATCTCTTTGGAATACCTTTGTCAACATATTCCACTACAATGGGACAAAGTTGGCCAAGATGGTACAGGACCAAGAATACAGCTAGGCTCTTTTGAGGTTACCTATGTCTGTCTCCTTATTTTAGTTGGTTGGGAAACTGAGCCTGAAAGATGAAGTAATTTGATCAATGTCATGTAGTAAATAAGAGAGGTGATATTTGAAACTAGATTCTCTGATCCCCAAATTGAGAGCTCTTTCTCCTGTATTCCTTGTCTTAGATCTATGTCTACCCATGACAGATTAATTTGGCAGAAATAGGAAAAATGCAGAGTAGGAAAGAGACTGAAAGCAGGGACAATCAGGTAGGAGGCACCTGTAGAAGTCCAAATGGATGGTGACAAGAACCTATCCTGTTTTTGAGCAAGAAGGAACATTAGACATTATTCAGTTCAACCTCCTTAGTTTATAGATGTGAAAATGAGGCCTATAGAGATGAAGTAACTTGCCCAAATCCCAGTGCTTTTTCTATTAAGGCACATATCTTGGTAGTAATGGGAATAGAAAGAAGAAAACAGATTTGAGATAAATACAGACATATAAGATATGTATATTTGAGCAAAACCCAATGCCCCAAAATAATCAAATTACCAAACAATTGCACTTATTTTACATGCCAGCAATCTTAAGCTTAAGATCTTACAAACTAGACTTCAGCAATATATAAACCAAGAATTACTAGAAATGCTGGCAGATTTTCAAAAAGGCAGAGGAATTAGAGACCAAATTGCCAACATTCACTGAATTATGGAGAAAACAAGGGTGTTGCAGAAAAACATCTATTTCTATTTGACTACTCTAAAGCCTTTGACTAGTTAGATCACCACAAAATTGTGGCAAGTTTTTGAAGAGATGGATAAACCAGATCATCTTTCCTTTTTCCTGAGGAATCTGTATGCAAGTCAAGAGGCAACAGAACCAAAGACAAAATGATTAATAATTTCAAGATTGGCAAAGGAGTACAATTAGCTGTAGATTGTCACTTTATTTATTTAACTTCTATGAATTATATATCATGTGAAATTCCAGGCTGGATCAATTAAAAGCTTGAACTAAGGTTGTGGAGAGAAATATCAACAATTTCAAATATATAAATGCTATAGTTTTAATGGCAGAAAGTGAATAAGAATTAAGAAGCCTCTTGATAAAGGTGTAAAAGTTGGATTGAAGCTTAACATTAAAAAACTGTGATCTTGGCAACTGGTCCCATCACTTTTTGGCAGATAGAAGGAGAAGAAATAGAAGCAGTGTCATATTCTATATTCTTGGGCTCAGAGATCACTGCAGACAGTTACTAAAGACATCAAACTAAAAGATAATTGCTCCTTGGAAGGAAAGCTATGGAAATCTAGATAGCATACTAAAAATGCAAAGACCTCACCTTGCCAACAAAGTCCATATAGTCAAAGCTATGGTCTTTCCAGTAGTGATGTATGCTTGTGAAAGTTGGACTATAAGGAAAGCTGAGCATCACAGAATCAGTGCTTTTGAGTTTAGTGCTGGAGAATGATTTTGAGATGTCCTTGGACAATGAGGATATAGAATCAGTCAATACTATTAAAGAAATTAATTCAAACTATTTATTGGAAGGGAAAATACTGAAACTAAAGTTTAAATATTTTGGCCACATAATAAAAAGATGAACTCATTGAAGAAGACCATGATTTTGGGAAAGATTGAAGACAAAAGAAATGGACACATAGATTCATAGTAGCAACAAACATGAGCTTGGACACATTTAGGGAGATGGTGGAGGATAGAAGAGCCTGGCATGTTATGGTCCATGGAATCATGTAGAGTTTGACAGGACTGAATGATTGACCATCATTAAATATATATATGTATAATCATATATCTATGTGTTTATGTAAACATGTATGAATGTCTATATGTACACATATTGTGATCTGTCCTGCCATTGTTTTCTAAGGGACATTGAACCTTATCATCTATCCTGCTGCTATGTCTGCTGGATCTGAATTTCCACTTTACTTTTCTATCTGTAATGAAGCTGATCCTTCTTTATGAGTTCTCCTACTCAGAATGTGAGCACCTTGAGAGCAGAAGTGATCTCAAATTTCGCTTTGTGTTCTCAATGCTAAGGACAGTGTATGACACGTGTAATAAAATGCATGTAATTATATGCATGTGATACATACTTTCTATTTAATTCCATTATGAAGTTAGAACCAATAGGATTTGTTAATGATAGATATGGGACATGTGAGAGAGGAAAGAATCAAAGAAGACATCAAAAATTCGAATTTGAGGAACTGAATAATGTGGCATAACTGAAATTTGGAGTATTGAACTTGAAGACAGGGATACTGCAGTTTGAATCCTTCCTCAGACAATTACTAACTGTGTTATCCTGGGAAAATCACTTGACATCTTTTTGCCTCAGTTTTCCCATCTGAAAAATGAGAGCATTGGATGGAATAACCCCCCATAGTCCTTTCTAGTTCACAATCTATGATCCTATGATGTTATTGATATAAATGGGGAAATGAAGATGAGTCATAAGTGCTGGGGGAATGATAAATTTTCTCTTGTACATACTGAGTTTAAGATGCTATGAGGATACTCAGGTAGTTAAAAATCTAAATTTGGAGGTTTAGAGAAGATGGAACTAGGACTATGAGAGTCATCTGCATAATGAAGATAGTTGAAGCCATGGGAAGAGATGAGAATTTGAGATATGAGTATATTGAGAAGGAGAGGCCTGAGAACAGAACCTTGGGTTATTCTGGTAAGCTGGCTTCTAACAGGGCCAGCTGATAGTATAAGAATAAAGAAACATCCTTACAATAGTAAAACTAACATAGGATAAATTATTCTTTGGGGTTTCTCTGTCCTCTCCCTTCCCCACTCTTCCACCTTTATTCCAACTCTTCTCTGTGCAATTGAGCATCCTTGCCCTCCCTTTTCTCTCTTCCTACTTGTCAGATTCTTTCCAAAGTGCAGAATTTTCTTATTCATTCTTTAGTGCAAATTTGTCACTTTTCCATTTCCAATGAGTGTTTGTATTTAAATTTTTCTTTAATTGTCAATTGTTGGCTCTCTATGGAGGCATTTTTAGTGATTAGCAAGTAGTTGAAAAATACATATTTTTTAGAGGGTGAAGTTATCCTTGGATTTATAATCCATCAACAAGTATTTAAGTGCTTATTCTGTGTCAGACAGTATGCTAAATGATAAAAAAGCAAAATCATTCCCTGCCTTCAAGAAACTTATATTCATATGGAGGAGACAATATATAAATAAGTAGGTACATATACAAAATATATCTAGCGTAGATGGATTTGCACCATAGATGCAAATAAACCATGTGTGTGTTTATCTCTATTTCCCAACAAGAGTATAAGCTTTTTGAGGGGAGGGGGCTATATTTTTTGTCCGTCATAGTAGCTAGAATGGTGTTGAGCATATAGGTAATGCAACGAATGCTCAAATTTCCCAGTAATATTTGGGCAGCCTCTTAGGTAGGAAGTATCTATTTTATTCAGCACATGAAGAAACAGTTTGAGAATCCCCAGATACCCAAAGATTATATATATGGCAATCCTGGATGGTTTCAGAGATGAGGTGATGTTTACAACTGGATACAGTGTAATAACATTAAGGGTGCCACACATACATGTATGACTTTGGGCAAATCACTCCATATCACTGGGTCTCAGATTCCTCATTTGTAAAATGGGAGGGTGAGACAAATTCAGTGCTTCCTAATCTTTATCATGACATGCACTGCTTGGGCACTGACACCTTTTTGGAATAAAGCTTTTAAATATTTTTATTTATTTATATAAATTATATATATATTATATTATATATAACAATTTATATGTATTATATATTAATAAAATTTTATTTATATAAATATATAAGTATTATTATTTATATAAATAAAGTACATAGCATTGTAAAGGTGGTAAATTATATTTAAAAACAGTTATGGAATGATAAGTCAAATATTTAAAAAAACACATGGACATCCAATTAGTAGATGATCTCTAGATCCCTTTCAGCTCTAAACCTTATATTTCTGTCTTAATCAGAAATAGAATTTGCCATGTAGGCTTTTGACCTTTTTAAAAAATAACTGCAGGTCCAAAGGTTCATACTCAGCAGGTACACAAATAAAACACCTAAGAGAATGAACAGCTTCTTCCTAGGATTCCAGTTCACCAATCCTGTTCTCTAATGTTTTCTTATTCTGACTTTCTGGACACCAGACACCCCATCTCTTTTGCCTGCCTTAATTATACTAAGGACTTACTCACCCTGCCTTAGATGACCTCTATGCATTTAGCTCCTTGTTTTTCTGGTGTAGTAATATCTGCTGAACCACTCACTATTGATTGAAATACTATGATCATATCATTCCTTGGTACAAAACTTTTCAGATTCATTGCATTGCCTATTGAATCAAATTCAATTTGTGATGACTAGCATTCAGTGCTTTCTAGAACTTGGCATCTTTCTGCTTTTCCAACATTTCCCACCTGACCTTACTCCCTACCAGATCTGTTTTACTCTAGTTAAAGTAGACTACTTACTTCCCTTTGAGCCTATAATGATAGATTGTTGTTAGTCCTTCATTTTTGAAGAGCACCAATGACTTCACTGAGTGGTGTCTTGACTTGCTCCTAAATTGACTTTAAGTGAGATAGAGTTGTCCAAAGTCTTCCATCTCATTTTCTTCAAGAGTCATTGAAGTTCAGGGGCATGACAGAAGTTAGGATGACTGGCAGTGGGCTGGGATGAAGTGGATGAGCTTGGTATTTTCAGTGTCTGACCAAGCTCTAAGAATTATGTTGGTGTTGTTGGAACAAATTGTTCTCCACTCCTTCTGCCTGGGAGAATCTTCACATCCTTGGGGTAGACATCCCCCAATCTGCTGAGGAGCTTGAGGTCTCTCAGTTACCCTTATAACCTGGCTTAGTTCAACTGCCAAGATGGTTTTACTGAGGTGTGGCTGTTGCACATGCTAATAGTAGGATCATAGACAGGACTGACAGAAATTGAGGTTAATTTGATTCCTTCATTTTTTTAGATGAGGAACTAAGGCAAAGAGGCTAAAGAACTTGCTTCTAATAATGTAAATGTGAAAGTGGAAGATCTGATATTTGAACCTAGGCTCTTTAAACCCAGCAGTCTTTTCCTGTATCACATTATTCTCTCTCTTGCCTCCATGTCTTTTCTCATAGCAATAACTATGCTAGGATTACTTCTTTGAAATCCTACTTATCCTTCAAAGTCTAGCTCAAATGCTACCATCTCCAGGACTCCCTCCTTCATTCCCTAGTCCCTCTACACATCCAGTTGTAAACAATCTTTTTTTTTGCTTCTGACCTTGTAAACCACATTATACTTGCTTTCATTATAAGATTTATAAAATGGCAATAAATATTTATTTACAAATAAATATTTATAAATATTGTCTCATTTTATTTTCACAACAACCCATTGAGGTAGATATTCCAGTTTTATAGATGAGACAAACTTAGGTTAAGTGATTTACACAGGGTCACACAGCTAGTAGGTGTGTCTGAGGCTGGATTTGAACTTGGGTCTACCCTTACTTCAGGTTCAGCATTCTGTCTATCCACTGTGCTCCCAGGACAGGTAAGAACGATCCCTCTTTTGGCACCTAACATTGGATCTTGTACACAGTAGACACTTTGTTGTTCATTCATGTCTGATTCTGCATGATCCCATTTGGAACTTTCTTGGAAGAGATTCTGAAGTGGTTTTTTCATTTCCATCTCCAGCTCATTTTACAGATGAGGAAGGTGAGTCACACAGAGTTAAGTGACTTGCTCAGAGTTGTATAGCTAGTAAGTGCTATGGAATGAACAAATAAAAGAGATTGACTTGGAAAATGAGTAAGGTATTTTTGGCATAATGTAGGAAATATCACACGAACTGACCCTTGACAGTTATGAAAAAGTGAAAGTTAGGAGGGCATGGAGAGGAGTCAATGCTAAGGCATGGAGGTGGGAGATGGACGATTGTGAAGAGGGGATAACTAGCACATCCATTGAGTGTGGAGTTGAATTTGCTTTGTCCCACATGGAGGAATTGGAGCCAGGTCCCATTTGGTTTTGGCAGACATCTCCAGCTGCTTTGCTTATGCCATCAGTAGTGAATGGTTTTGTGTGCAGGTGCCAATTCTTTGTGTAATGCAGCATCGGCTTGGTGGTACAACAGATGATAACTTCATGAATTATTAAGAGCAATTGGTAATTGAAGAGCTTTCACTCTCATGGTATATTACTCAACACATGCTTTTCCAGGCTTCCTGAGAAAGGGATAGAGTATCTGTAGTAGGATCTACCTTACTTCTGTGAAATGCTAAGTGGACTATTAATGAAGGGAAACTTTAACATGTCAACTAATTGATTTGTGAGAGATTGGAGGCTGAGTGGGGAGAAGGAGGAGCAGAGTTTTTGAAGAAAGATGAGCCTGTGTGTCTATGGAAGGGAAGGTCACTCCTTGATTCACCTTCCCCCCCTCTATACTTTCCCCTCTAGAAGACTACTGTCCTTACAGAAAGTCCCAAACAAAAAAAGCCCTCAAATAATTTCTTAGATCATGTATTTCAAGCTTAAAGAAATATTAAAGATAGATCATTTACTCAATACTGTTATTTCAAATGTTCTCTCTCTCTCTCTCTCTCTCTCTCTCTCTCTCTCTCTCTCTCTCTCTCTCTCTCTCCTGACCCCCCCAACTTCTTGAATAATTCTGGATTTTGAATAGTAGGAAGGTGATTACTAGAATTTTAAGTAGTAGAAAGTTACTTTCAAGGATCAATATATGTCATATATGTTGGGAATAAATGTGTTATATTTGAAGTAATGCTTAAATTGTAGTCAGGAGAAACCTGTATAAAATTTCACCTCTGATACTTAATAATTCTGTGATCATGATGGGCAGGTTACAAGTACTTCAGCCTTGGTTTCCTCATCTGTGAAATGAGGGCATTAATATTTGTCTCAGGATTCCTAGGAGGATCAAATGAGATTATATATCTTAAGTTACATATAAATATGCATAATTGCTATTTATGTTTTTTAAATGAAACCACTGTACAATTGTTTTAGTGATCCCTGATCTGTGGTCCAGGACATAAACTCAGTAAAGCATTGCTATAATTATGGAAACCAAAAAGTAGGACCTTTGCAGAAGCTGGGAAATGAAATTGCTAGAATGATTATAGGACATGAGTGTTTGTGTTTCTAAAAGTAAGGACTAAATCAGCCTTGAGTTCTTTGTTCTCTGGGAAGCTTTGAGACTTAGTGAATACTCTAATTGGCCATCATTCAGGTGAGGTTGATGGGCTTCTCAGGGGCTAAGTAGAGCTCTTTTAGGGATTTGGGAAGAAAGGAGGAGTTTTTCAAAGCTTCATTTAGGGATGATGTTCCTCCTTCAACCTTCTCCTCTTCCTCTCCCTGTAAAGAGAACCTCATGGTTAACAGATATCTTCCTATAAGAGTGGGAAACTGTGGCATAGTAGAAAAATATGGTGAAAGTATCACAGCCCATTGTATTAGTCAAGAACTGAGGAGTTTGAATTTGGACACAAATTCAGTCCTGAAAATTCTTAATCAATTCACTTGATCTCTTTGGATCTCAATTTCCTCATCTGTAAAATGAGCCACTTAATAAATGTTGCTTGAATGGAGTAGAATTTTTATAGCTCCCAGAAGAGGGATATTTAACCTGATGTCTGTGAACTTTAAGAAACATTTTCAATTGGTTTTCTTCGCAATCTCATGTATTTTATTTTGTGCATTTCAATCAGTCAATGAACATTTATTAAATGCTTACTATGTCCCACGCACTGTGCTAAGCACTGGTGACACAGAAAGAAGCAAAAGACAGTTCTTGCCCTCAAGAAGCTCACAGTCTAACGGAGGAGACAATATACAAATAATTACATAGGAGACAAAATAGGAAATAATTACAGAGGGAAGGCACTAGATTTAAGCAGGACTGGGAAAAGTTTCCTATGAAAGATGAGATTTTAGCTGAGATTTAATGAAAGCAAGTGATGTCAGTAAGTGAAGCTGAGTAGGGTAAGCATTGTAGGCAACGTTTTGAAAATGGCCCATAGGTTTCACCAGACTGCCAAAAAGTACATGACCTAAAATATTAAGAATCCCTGTGCTAGAGAGCTATGACTATGTATCATCAGCATTTATATTCCCTTATAGTGCCTGGAAATGTGCTTTGCACATAGCAGGTATTGAATAAACATTGATGCACTAACCAACTTAGTAACCTGTAGTTGAAACATGAAGTTTATCTACCCACAAGCAGAGGAAGGTGAAATAGTATAAATCAGATTAAATTATTATCATTATAGAAATATTGGAATAGTGAATGTAACAAATTGATTTTAAAATCCTCCTTTAAGAGCCTCCAAAAAGTGAGGCTCTGCCACCAAGCAGAAGTTCTGGCAAGTGGTACAGGCTTAGAAAATAGGCTTGGAGTGGATACTTGTCACGTGAACGTTTTCCTGCTTATTGGTTCATTACTCAGAGTTTTGGAACCAGTTGCTGACTTCTGAAGGGAGTGAGGCAAGACTCTCCCAAATACCTTCCTTCTGCCAAGGCTTGGAGGAGAAGCAGTTTGCATTGGTGGAGGAAGTATTTGAAAAGAGAAAAATGGCAGAACCTTGAAGGGTTGAAGAAGAATAAACTTTTCAAAAGAATCTAAGCAGTCAAAACTCCTGGAGATGTCAAAGCAAATCATGACTTAAATGTTCAGCAGGAAACTTTATATGTCTTTTAAAAAATGAATGAATACATTAAAGAAGCATTTATTAAGGATTTCTATGTACCAACTCTTGAGATAACTGTTGGGATAAATGCAAAAATGAGATAACTTCTCCCTGTCTTCATATTTTAATAGGCATTGACAGCACATATAGGAAGGGCAGCTTTAGTACTAATGATAAGGTATGTATAAAGGTATGTACATCTAGAAATATGGAATGCATATTAACATGCTATGCATATAAACATTGTGTACAGAGATATTCTTTTGTTAGAAATTTTACTTTTGTGCTATGCAAATTATTTTTATTTATTTATCTCAGCTAGGTGGTATAATGAATAGAATGTCAAACTTAAAATTAAGAAGACTTGTGTTCAAATCTGGCCTCAGACAGTAGTGATGTAAGACAATACAAATCCCGTAATGTCTCTCAGCCTCAGTTTCCTTTTCTGTAAAATGGTGATAACAATACCTGCCTTATACAGTTGTTATGAGGATCAATTTAGTTAAGCTATGCATATTTAAAAACTCTGAATGCCAGTGATTTAAGTATCATCATTCTATGGAAATTACTTTTTTTCCAGTAATTTGCTGCATGTGCCATGATCACAAATTTTTATTTGATTTTATTTATTCAACTATATATCTACATATTGTCTATATATATTCATCTATATATGTAATCTATCTATCTATCTATCTATCTATCTATCTATCTATCTATCTATCTATCTATCTATCTAATTTTATTGGTACCGGGAACTACTAATGAGGAAACCTGCTCTAACCAGATAGATTAACTCTTGCTCATTTGCTCCACAATTTTTAGTTTTAGAGAGTACCTGGGTAGTGGGTGGGAGTCACTGCGAGATTAAATTACTTTGCTAGGCTGGGACTGCAACCCTGTACTGCTTGAGTGCCTAGTTACCTACATCCTACTAGACTCTGTGTTCTGAGTGTGGAGTCAGGAAGACCTGAGTTCAAGGCCAGATGTAGACATTTATTAGCTGTGTGACCCTGGACAAGTCATTTAAAACTCTGCCTCAATTTCCAAATCTGTAAAATGGGGATTAAAATAACACCTACCTCTTAAGGTGGTTTTTGAGGATCAAAGTCTAAGTTTGGTGCTCCATCTAATACCTTACCTGCTGCTTCTTTTTTAGTCTTATCATTTGGGTGGGTTTGAATATGATTTTTGTTACCATAAAGCACTTATAACCACAAACTGGGGTGATGCAAATTAGGTTACATATCCTAAAAGTAAGCACAAGTGAGAATGTTGCTTCAGACCCACTTTGCTCTATCTAAGCAGATTCTTATCAGTTCTGTATTTGGTGCCCCTCTTGGTCTCTGCTGGATATATACCTGTCAGAGGATTTAGGGAGGAAAAAGTGGGAGGGGAGGTCATAGGTAGCCAGGTATTTATGGGTGATTAGAAGTCGAAGTTTCAATCACTGGGGATTAGCACTGAATGGGATTTGAGTGCCAGCTGCAAATATCCATTAATATGAACACATGGTCTTTGTTGGATGAAGCATTAGGAGGTAGAGTCAGGAGTTTAAAAGATTTGCACACACATTTTCCTAATTTTAAGTCATCTTCTATCTACTATACCACCTAATTGACATAAATTAATAAAAATATTTTACAAAGCAGAAAAAGAAAATTTCCAAAAATATACATAGTATATTTATATATTTAGTTTGTATTCATGCATTACATATTTATATGTGTATACATATCTTTTTTTGAATTGAAAAGTTTTATTTAATGGATTTAGCATATTTTTCCATGGTTACATGATTCATATTCTTTCCCCTCCCTCCTCTCACCCCCACCCCATAGTCAACGAGTAATTCCACTGGGTTTTGCATATGTCATTGATCAAGACCCATTTCCATATTATTAATATTTGCACTAGGGTGATCGCTTAGAGTCTACATCCTCAATCATGTCCCCATCAACTCATGCCATCAAATTGTTTTTCTTCTGTGTTTCTACTTTCTCTGGATGTGGATAGCCTTCTTTCTTATAAGTCCCTCAGAATTGTCCTGGATTATTGCATTGCTGCTAGTAGAGAAAAGTCCATTACATTCTATTGTGCCATAGTATATCTGTCTCTGTGTATAAGGTTCTCCTGGTTCTGTTCCTTTCACTCTGCATCAATTCCTGGAGGTCATTCTAATTCACATGGAATTCCTCCAGTTTACTATTCCTTTGAGCCCAGTAGTAGTGTTCCATCACCAACAGATACCACAGTTTGTTTAGCCATTTCCCAATTGAAGGGCATCCCCTCATTTTCCAACTTTTTGCCACCACAAAGAGTGCAGCTATAAATATTTTTGTACAAGTCTTTTTCTCTATCATCTATTTGGGGTATAAATGCAACAGTGGTATTGCTGGATCAAAAGGCAGACAGTCTTTTAAAGCCCTTTGAACACAGTTCCAAATTGCCATCCAGAATGGTTGGATCAATTCACAACTCCACCAGCAATGCATTAATGTCCCAATTTTGGCTCATCTCCTCCAACATTTATTACTTTCCTTTGCTGTCATTTTAGCCAAACTGCTAGGTGTGAGGTGGTACCTCAGAGTTGTTTTGATTTGCATTTCTCTAATTAATTATGAGATTTAGAACACTTTTTTCATGTGCTTATTGATAGTTTTGATATCTTTCTCTGAAAATTGCCTTTTCACGTACTTTGCCCATTTATCAGTTGGGGAATGGCTTGATTTTTTTGGACAATTGATTTAGCTCCTTATAAATCTGAATAATTAGACCTTTGTCAGAGGTTTTTGTTATAAAGATTTTTTCCCAATTTGTTACTTCATTTCTTATTTTGATTGCATTGGTTTTGTTTGTACAAAACCTTTTTAATCTAATGTAATCAAAATTATTTATTTTACATTTTCAATATTTTCTAACTCCTGCTTGGTCTTAAAATCTTTCCTTTCCCATAGGTCTGACAGATAAACTATTCTGTGTTCTCCTAATTTACTTATTGTTTCCTTCTTTATATTCAAGTCATTCACCCATTCTGAATTTATCTGGTATAGGGTGTGAGATATTGATCTAAACCTAATCTCTCCCTTAGTGTTTTCCAATTTTCCCAGCGGTTTTTGTCAAATAGTGGATTTTTGTCCCAAAGGTTGATCTCTTTGGGTTTATCATAGACTGTCTTGCTGAGCTTATTTTCCCCAAGTCTATTCCACTGATCCTCCCTTCTGTCTCTTAACCAGTTGTGTATACATGTCTTATGGAGGAATAAAATTGGAAAGAAAGCTGTATTACATGTCAATATTGTTATTTAGTGATAGTCAACTATAACTTCTAGCTCTTTGGAGTAGGGATATTAATGAGCCTCTCTAGGCAGATAGGAGATGAAGTAGATAGAGCACTGAATCTAGAAGACCCAACCTCAGATATTTATTAGCTGTGTGACCCTGGGAAAATCATTTAACCTCTGCCTCAATTTCCTTATCTATAACATGGGGATAATAATAGCATCTACCTCCCAAGGATGCTGTTGAGGACCAAATGAGATCCAAATTGTAAAGTGCTTAGCATAGTGTGGGCATATAGTAGGGGCACACTTGCTTCTTTCCTTAGTTCTGCCCAGAATAATAAATACAAGAGAAGGGGACAGTGATGGGTTGTGTGACTGGACCACATTTGTTGCTTTCTGTTACTGAAACCACAGTACTATTCTGACTATGAACTTACTTAATTCTGAAGGGGCAGTATCACAGAAGTGGTCTGGTTTAGTTCAGCGTAGGGAAAGGGCAGTGGTCCCTCCAAGCTTCCTAGAGGTGAGAGAAGTAGGGTATAAAGAGAAATTATCCTGGCAGGTACAGGATGTAGCTTCTGAAACTGCCAGGGTTGGAAGGTGGCAAGAAGGTGATTTTTAGAAAACCATTTGTTATACGACCACAGATTTGGATTAGGAAGGAACCTTAGAAGTAATTTCTTTCTAAACCTTTCATTTAATAGAGAAGGGAACAGACATTTAAAGATTTTAAGTGATTTACCCCAAATCACAGAAATAATAGGGGATTTGAAGCAAAGAAAACTGGAGAAGTAATTAGATTGTGCTTTGCCTCATATACTCATACCATGAACAGGAGGTTTTACTTGAGTCTCAGTCCAGATCACATAATAGAGACTTAATAGATATTTTTCGTTTTTCAGTCACATGCAACTGAGAACTCATTTGGGGTTTTCTCAGCAAAGATGCTGTAGTGGTTTGCCATTTCCTTCTCCAACTCATTTGACAGATGAGGAAATTGAGGCAAACAGAGTTAAGTGACTTGCTCAGGGTCACACAGCTAGTAAGTGTTTCTAAGGTCAAATTTGAACTTGGGATGATGAATCTTTCTGACTCTAGGTCTGGTGCTCTATCCACTGTACCACCTACCTCCCTGGATGATAGATAATCAGATGATTTCCAGGCTTTTCCCAGGCCTCCAGCCAATTGATTATCTTGTAGCTTTCTTCCTATTCTCCCACCACAGTAGCTCTTGGTCTTCTTTTGATTTTCCTATTGTCTTCTACCCTAGGCAGAATGCTTTCATTCTCAGAAGTCTGGAATGTTGAATATGCCTGGTGGCACTTTTTGGGGGGGACACCCTCCAGAATGTTGACTAGCATCCCTCTACTTTCTTTTTTATCTTGCTACTGTCCTTTCTACCCATTTCTATTTATTTTCTTTCGATCATTATTATCTTTTGAGTTTTGGAACTGTAGGAGTATATGGATCAGGTTTCTTTGGGGGTCATTGTAAGGTAGGTGTGTGTGTGTGTGTGTGTGTGTGTGTGTGTGTGTGTATTTATATATACTTGCTTGTTTATCAGACCATGATTGGTGTCATTTTGGTCAATTTCTAATATTGGGGAGAATGTGAAAAGTTGAAAAGACATTGCAATTGTTTGAGTTTTAGGGTGACTGGTTGGGAGAGGAAACTGGGAATGACCACTCCAAATCTTAGAAATGGCCTTATTACTCCAGAGTTGATTAACACTGGTTGTGATAGCCTTACCTGACAATGAGATAGACTGGCCACTCGTGGTGACTTGCTTCCAAGATGGTAAACTTTGTTGGCCATCCTTCTGGCACTGATCTGACTATTTGAAATAAGGCAGGGGTCTGTTACCCTTGAGATCTATCTCCAAAATCTCTCTACCTCCATTTTGAACCATTCTAGCATTCTCATTGAAGGTGAAAAAGTAGGAGAGGGAGATGGTGGATTTAGTGTCATCGATTAGCTAATTCACATCTATCCTTGACTTTACCTTTGTTTTTCAAGATGGTGGGAGTGATGGAAGCAAGGGTGTGTGAGCAAAAAGTTGAGAAAAATATTTTGAGATGAAAAAATATACAATGTCTTGCTAAAGACCACAAAATTAAAGGTAGACTGTTAACAAGTGATACCTAGCCTTCTACCAAAGATGAAACCCTTAAATAGGCAATTTTACACATGAATCCGGTGGGCCATTTCTTTACTAAGTTGGCACTTCATTCACACTGATACATATCAACCAAGCTGGGACCAATGTTTTCAAATGAAATCCTTTAGAGCTCTTCTAAGGAGAGGAAGAGTGTGTAACTCCTCCATGCACCAGGGTTATAACTAGACATTTTTGCTTCTAGAGCAAATAACAATCAGTTATTTATTTAAAAACCCTTTTCTCCTTTCTTTGCATCAGTTCTAAGATAGAAGAGTGGCAAGGGCTAGGCAACTGGGGTTAAGTGACTTGCCTAGAGCAACATAGTTAAGAAATGTTTAAAGTCAAATTTGAACCCAAGTCCTCCTGACTCAAGTTCTGGTGCTCTACCCACTGTGCTACCTAGCTATTCCCCCAAATCAATCACTTATTAAGTGAACTTATTTTGTGCCAGGGGATACAGACAAAAGAAAATTTCTTTTTTTGAGGATCTTACATTATTTGGGGGTACTCACTTTATTAATTAAGTGGTAATGGGGTGTGGAGTGGGGCTTGTAGTATAGCTTCACTTGAGATGATGCTAAAACAGGGAATAATCACCTCTAGGAGAGGATCATTTGATGATACTCTCTAAATTATCTACATTTGGGCAAAACTCTGGTAGTCCTGCTCTGATTCTGGGTGGTATCATATAGCTAATTATCCTTTCATTTCTAGTTGTCTTATACTTGATAAATGTCTATCTTTTCCTTCAGAGCTCTACCCCATTCTTCCCCTTCTCAGTCGAATAGGACATTGTAAGGACAAAGAGCTAAATTTTCTCTTGGCAAATCAGAAGACCTTTCTTAAGCAGGCCGTAGATGATATTCCTGCTCATGCTTCTAAAGTTAGAAGCATCACAGAATCTGAGTTGGAAGGGCCCTGAGAAGCCTTCTGTTTCAAGTCATACTTAAATATGAATTCCTTCTCCAACATCCCCAAGAAGTCTCCATTCAGCCTTTGCTTGAATACGTGAGTTAGTGATAGGTACTATGGAAGATGACTTGTTATATGATTTTCCCTCTAATCAATAGCTTCTGTTTCTACTCCACAGAATTCTTTTTATCTACCAATGCAGATCCTCTTTTCAGAAACAAAAAAGAGGCCTTCTCATAGGAGTTCATGTTGTTGAAATTTTTTTGGCAGTATAGAGAAAAAGGGTTGGAGAACCCACTTATCATTGCCATGAAGAAGAAAACCACATATATCTATATCTATATCATCTATATCTATCTATATCTATATCTATATCTATATCTATATCTATATCTATATATCTATATAGTATATATATTCCATTAGCCATGTATTTTTAAAAATTTCTAGACTGTTCATTTCTGCAGCTGGTTTTGAGTAGGCAATACTTTTAATATTAATATCTCTCAATACCTGAGAATATCAGATGATAACATCCCTGCCACCCCTGGGCTCCCATCCCAGATACATATCTGTGCTAAACATTCTTTCCTTAGAATTGGCCAGTAGATCCAATGGAGTTTGTGTCTGAGACATTCCATCTTGAGAAGGATTAGCCTAGATAGAACATTGACTATTCTGACATCATATAAAATGAGAAATCTGTTAAACTTGAGTCGGATTCAGATAAGAGAAACTAAATTGAATATAAGGGACAGAAAATTTCAAATACTTGTAATTAAGAATTGGTGATAATTGGATCTGAGTCTAGGTAGAAATTTATGTAAACACTAACCATGAAAAGGCTTTGTTAGGCAGATGATATTGTAGAGCTTACAAGAGGCATGTTCAACCTACTTAATCTTTTTTATTTTTTTTAGTTTTTTAGAAACATTACTAGCATACTCCAATGTTTGGTGGGCATACCTTTTAAAGAAGGGAAATGGTTTCTACCAGGTTCTACGGAACCTCAAGGCACATAGTTATCCTAATAATGGAGTAGATGGAAATTACAAAAAAACACAAGTCAAGTAGATTATCTTCTTCTTATATCAGATGATGCTTGAGTACAAGATGCTGACAGATACAGGATGTAAAAAAAAATTAGAAATTCCAAGACTTTTCTGCTTTTTTGTACCATGAGACCTACCTGATTCTTTTCCTTTTACACTTTGCTTTGGATTGTTCCATACTTGTAGAATTATAAGGGGCCAATCTCAAAACTACCATCAATCATTGCACTGCTTCCTCCCAGTTATATTTATTGGCTGTAGGCCTGGCATGGGTAGAAACCCATGTGAACTCTAATTGCATATGGTGGTATCATTTTTCATTCCAATCTACAAAGTTTAGCTGTATTGCTTTTCCCCACTGTACTAAAAGTTCTGTACAGTGAGTGTGAAAATAAATAGAAAAAATAGTTTGTAATTAAAGCAGGCCCTTAAGAACACTGTTATCTTGGTAAGAGTTATTATATATATGCATATGCATAATATGTATTTACATAATATTGTCTTTTTCTAAACCCTTATCTTTCATCGTTGAATTAATACTGTGTGTTGGTTCCAAGCAGAAGAATGGTAAGGGCTAGACAATGGGGGGTCAAGTGACTTGCTCAGGGTCACACAGCTGGGAAGTGTCTGAGACCAGATTTGAATACCTGGGTCTGGTTCTCAATCCACTGAGCCATCTAATTGTTCCCTAATATTGTATTTCTTAACAGAGATACATACCTGAAAATTGTTTCCCCAAATTCATCTGAATTAATTTTTGACAAGAATTTCAAGAATTAAATTTTATGAGACTGCTCAAAAAGTAAAAAGTAGATAGGTGCATTCAAAGTTATGGAGAGGGGAAATAAAAGAAATGAAGGAGAAAGAAAAAAGATATCAAAGACAAATAGAAAAAATAATAGAGGAGATTAAGTTGATCTGCATGTAAAAGATGAACATGGCTCATCTCTTTCTAGGGCAGCAGGTATAGTCTAGGTACTGAAAACTGATTTTGATAATATTAAGAAATGATGGAAATAGTCTGACAAAGATAGAGTAATCATCTGAAAGTGAGGCAAATGTACATTAGTTAAAGATTTTTCTTGCCATCAAAGAAACTCAATTGTATTACGAAATGACCCTTTTCCAAGACCGATATCAGAGCCATTGTGCTAAAGATTTTTTTCATTTTTATTTTTACCCAATAATTCACTCCCTTACCTTTGAAGCCCTCCCTTCTAATCAAAATGTATATAGTCAGGCAAAACAAATGAACACATTGGTCAGGCCTGAAGTTGCATACCTCATTCTACTGAATGGCTGAATCTTTTCTCTTCCTTTTGTCTTTTTTTTTTGCATATTGAACTGTTTTTGTTGGCTGAATATTGTTACATTCATAATTAAGAAGAAAATTAAAAAATAAAGCTCTGCCTCATTTAGGGAAGAAGTACCCTTTAGCCTAACCAAATTGATTTTTTTATCCTTTGTTTCTAGAAATAGCAACCCCAGAAAGTTTGCAAAAGTTAGTGATGTGTCCTACTTGCTTTCAGCACATGATTTATCACTTTTAGTTTTTTTCAGATGTATATACCTTTATTTATTTAGTTTATTTATTTAGTTATTTATCTCAAAAAGATTTATGTAAAACTTGTTAAATCAAACACTGTTTGGAGTACTTCATTTACATCATTTCTGGTACCTAGCCTGGTGTTGGTCATAGAGTAGAATTGTAGAATGTAAGAGCTAAAAGGGATCTTCATGGGAGTTGAAGTCTCTGGAAGTTGTCATTTGCCCCAGATCATAGTCAAAGGTTGAGCTATGGCTAGAGTTCATATTTCCTTTTGGTCTAGTGTCTTTTTTTTTTTGCCATTTATTTGAATTCAACATAGTTGTGACAGCATCCTCCTAGACCAGTGATTCCCAAAGTGGGCGCTATCGCCCCCTGGTGGGTGCTGCAGCAATCCAGGAGGGTAGTGATGGCCACAGGTGCATTTATCTTTCCTATTATTTGCTATTAAAATTTAAAAAATTAATTTCCAGAGGGCTAAGTCATATTTTTTCTGGAAAGGGGGCGGTAGGCCAAAAAAGTTTGGGAACCACTGTTTAGGATCCTAACTAGCAAAGCCATATGGAAGACCATTGCCATTGCTTGGAAAATGCAGGGGAGGGGGAATAATCTCTCACTGGATGGAGATAAGGAATAGATGTTGGCTCTTTACTCCTCATTCCCTACAGGGTGGATTATTTTGGGTCTTGAATTATTCAGATAATCGTCTCTAGTCTCTACTTCACTTTTGGGAGACTTGTGTGATCTTACATCAATGCTGACGCTGCTTCAGACTGTTGCTCAGCATGTTTCTTGTCCTGATGAACTTCTCTAGCCTCTGACATCAAAGCATTGATTATCTCCTCAATTGCTCATCTCTCTTCTGGAGTGGGAGTGTATTCATGGAAGGAAAGCCCAGAGAAGTAAAGCCTATATTAGCAGTCATGTATTATCCTGAATGCCGCAGCCAGGAAGAGCTCCTGCCTTCTCTTTTAGACATGTTGGCATGCTTCACATTGCTAGGTGGGTTCCTCATCTACTTAGGAAGCCTGTGTCTCCCAGCCTGCCTGTGCTATCAAGCAGCTGACCAGGAAAAAAAAGATGCTTTCCTTTTGGAAATGGCAGTCTTAATCACAAAAGCTGTTAGATCACTGTCCCCAAGGAAACCCTGATATAGATATGCAATATGGCTTGGCATGCTGCAACCTGCTCTGAATCGGCTGCCTCTGCTCCTGCTATATTGCCTGGCCAAAAATGGGGATGGGGTGAAGGGTGTAGGGTTTGGGGAGGAGGAAGAGGAAAGAGCTGGCAGGGGAAATGGCAGAGAGCTATAATGGCAGTGTCATGATCTATTGATTTAATTTCCTGATTAGAAACAGAGCCATCTTGGAACAACAGGAGCCATTGCAGTACAACCTAGAAAAGCAGAACACTAATCAGTAGGGAACCTGGGTTTGTTTTTACATTCTGAAGGTCCAGGTACTTAGGATGAGCAGAGAATTTCCTCCACCTGAACCAGAATGTCCAGCAAGATAGCTGATCTCAGGTGGCATGGAAGAAAAAGGGTGGAGGGAGAGATTTTTTTACTAATGGATTAAATCCCCTTTTATAGTGACTAGCATTGAGGTTTGTAAAGCAGTTTGTTGCATAAATTATCTCAATAAATCCTCACAACAACCTTGTGAAGTAGGCATTATTACAGATAAGGAAACTGAGACTGAGAGGTAAAGGGAGTTGCCCAGGATCACACAGCTAGTAAGTGCTTAAAGAAGGATTTGTGTTCAGACTTTCCTGACTCCAAGTCCAGTGAACCTGTGTGGTACACAAGTCCCTACCATGATGCCCTGTTTTGGAAGGGAACTATAAAGGGAAGCATAGGGCATCCTCTCTTTCCTATGAACAGGGATCCAAGAAAGTTTGCCAAACATTTGGAAAATGAATAAGAATAAAAGAATCCCAGGTAGGGAAATTGGAGGGAAAAAAGCAAAATTAAGAGAGTTAGTTGCCTGTTTTTTTTTGTCATCATGGTGGAGAATATGGACTTTATTAGAGAGATGGAGCCCTTAGGAGATGGCAGCTTTTCCTGATATGAACTATCAAGCTAACATAATTTGATTGAAGGTGAGTCTGTCACATACCCTTCCCCATCTCTAGGGCAGTTTACTAGTGGACCTATTAGAAAAAATAACTCAACATGGTTTCATCTCTAACCCCATCTCACAGCATAGACCCTTGTTGAAAATTATGGAATTATAGTAGTCTTCAGTGGGTCCAGAAATCTTGTGTGCCCTTGGGAGGCTATGTGAACTCTTCTTTCTTTCTGTTCTTTCCATCTGTGGCTTCAGCCTGTTTCCCTGTGGTATAAAGAGAATGATGAGGATGATTTTTATGTATGGGACTACTTTGCTCCTTTCTGTCATGGCACCACCCTTGCCCTCACTCTCCCTACCTTCCATCAAACTGAGCCCAACAACACTGCACATATACTCTGGAATAGGAGAAGATCCAGAGAGAAATGAAAGAAGATTTTCTATCCAGAAGGGGGGGAAGGAGGCTGGAGCAAAGTAGGATTGGGGGATATTTCAGGGCTTTGTTTAATATGACAAGGAGACAGGCATTGGGCATCTCTAACAGCCTCCTGGTGTACCCATTGGGGACTTTTCAAGTAGAAAGCTCTCTTCTATTTGGAGATTGCATAAGAAACTTTGAAGAAGACATGCTCTATATATCCCTTTGCTCACTGTGGGAAACAGGAATAACCATCATTCCTCTGCCTATGTACTGTGCACCCAAACTGTCATTCCCTCAGGATCTTTTGACCAATAGCCCAGATCTTCATGGTCTTCAGGGGTGGAAGGTTTAGACTTGTTTGCCTTGGACCAAGAGGACAGTTGAGTGAAGAGTGGAAATTCTAAGGGGGCAGACTTGAACCTGACCTAAGGAGAAACTTCCGAACAAAGCGTACCCCAAATGAGATCAGCTATTTCAGAAGGCACGGGGTTCCTCTTCTCTGGAGGTATTTGAGCTGAGGCTGGATATTCACGTGCTGGGAGTGTGGCAAAGAGGGTGCTGCAAGGTATGATAAGGAGGGATATCTGGTCTCTGAGGTGTTTTTTACCTCAGAGATTCTGGGAAGGGGTAAAGACTCTGAAGACCATGAATGCAGAAGTTCACAAGATGTAGGAGATCATTTAGTTCCAGGTCTTCCCTGCCCACCCCTCCCTTCATGTTCAGGTGATTAAAACAGGTGCTTTTATGTATCCTCAGGCAACCAGCAGTCCCTCTGAGTCTAGGTTCTGGCTCAGGTGTATTTTGGCTTCTGTACAGCTGGTAATGCATTTCCGAGTGCTACTCTTATCAGCTTTTGGTAAACTCAAGGAAAAGAAAATTATTTAACTCAATCTGTTCTACATTTAACTCTGTAACTTTTCTTAAGGTCTTTATTTTGTGCTTACTTTCCTGAAGGCATCATAGGTTGTTGGCTTTTTAAAAAATACAGTTTTGGTCCTATTGTGTGTGTGTGTGTGTGTGTGTGTGTGTGTGTGTGTGTGTGTGTGTGTGAGAGAGAGAGAGAGAGAGAGAGAGAGAGCTCAAGCACTAGCACTGTCTTTCCTTTGACTTTTTTCCCCCTCTATTTCCTTCTTCTTGTCAACACTCCACCCCTAACTCCTTTGAAATTAATTTTTATTTAAGAAAAAGTACCTCCACCATTTTCCATTGAGGGTTTGAGGAGAAAAGTGGTTGGTCCATGAAGGAACAGAAAAGCATGGTTATCTAGGAAAACAGAAGAAATACGATCTTTGCTTTCTTCCTTTTTTTGACTTTTTGGCTACAATATGGTAAAATAATGAGGGTTAATGGAATATGTTAAATAAAATATGTAAAATAATGAGGGTTAATACTGTCAGTGGACATTTGAGTAGATATTTGCCTTGGAGTACAGTTTGATTTGGCATGTAGTGATCAGTGAATCATTAAAAACTTGGGTGTAAAAATTCTAAAGTTGCCTCTCATCATTCACTCAGGTTTATGTGATTTCTAAGCAATTGGCTTTAAGATGTTATTAGAGCAAGTGGAACCTGAAAGTGAGAAGAGAGTTGGCTTTATTTGCTGAAAATCAGTTTGATATTTGTAAACATATCTGTTTCTGCTTTCAACCCTCTTTACATAGGAAAGGCTGGATTAGGGCTTATTGTCCAGTGGCATACTAATACTAATGATTATAATATCTGACTTATATATGATATCCTAAAAGTATACAGAGTGCAATAGGATCATAGGATGAGAGATTTAGGAAAGACTACAGAAGTTATCTAGTTTTCCCCTCTTATTTCACCAATGAGAAAACTGAAACACAAAGAAGTCAATTTTGTACAGATTTACACAACAAAATGAGCTTGAATTAGAACCCAGATCTTCTGTCTCTAGGGCTAGCACTCTTTTCCCTGAAAGAACTTTGTTAAGTAGCTACTTTTAGTATTATTTCCCCCAGTTTACAGATGAGGAAACAAAGTCAGGGAGCTTAAGTGGCTCATGGTCTATAGTTAGCAAATGTCAGAGGCAGGATTTGAACCCAGGCCATTTCTGAGACCAATTCCACAAATCTATCTAAAATGCTAAGCTACATCATTACATGCCACTGGGTACTGTGCATTCATTTTCTATGAAGGCTCTAAAATAAGGGTTCTTTTTTTAGGCATGGGCCCCTTTGGTAGTCTGATTAAGCCCATGGATCTCATCTCACAATAATGTTTTCCAGTGAATAAATATGTAGGATTAGAAAGGAAGTTATGTTGAAATAGTTTTCAAAAAACATTTTTTTCGAAATCAGGAACATCAGGTTAAAACCCCTTATTCTAAACTTTGGGGGTATCCCTTGGGACGAGGGAGTGTGCGGGGGCGGCTCCTTGATTCCTTTAGTGGAAACAAGCTTGAGCCCAGAAACCATCTAAATTTCAAAGTTATTTCTTACTTCTTGGCAAATAAATCTTGCTCCATCAAGGGTATGCCTGCGCTGCTTCAGGACTAATGGGACTTTCTAATCTTGACTTCTTCAGCAGGTATCTTGCAGAAGCAGGTCCTTTAATTATCCCTAAATTCCCTGGTTGCATGCTCTGGCTACTGGATTTCCTTCCTTATTTCCTCCTTCCCTCTGTTCCTCTTCCTCCTTTTTTTCTTCTTTCTTCCCTCCCTCTCTCTTTCTCTTCCTCCCCCACTTTCCCCCTGTTTTCCTCCCTCTCCTTTTCCTTCCTTCCCTCATTCTTCCCACCTTCATTTTTTTTCAGAGAGAAGGTAATAACCTGAAGGTGCATTCTAGGATCACAAAAGAGATTCATGGAGGCTTAACTTGCTGCCTCCTACTTCCCACTGGTTTCCAAGGAGCCTGATTTAGATTAAGGAAAAAAAACCACAATTATAGCAGTTCTGGAAGATGGGTAATGGGAAAAGAACACATCCAGAAGTCAAAAGACTTAGGTACTAGTATTGACTCTTCAGTGTCAATAATAGCAAGTGCTATGTAAATATTAGTTTTGGGCCACGTACTGTGCTAAGCATTTCATAATTATTATCTCATTTCATCCTCACTACCACTCTGGGAAGTGGGTGCTATTATTACCCCCATTTTACAGGTGAGGAAGTTGAATCAAGTAGAGGTTACTTGGCTTGCTCAGGGTGCTACAGGTAGTAAGTATCTGAGGCTAGATTTGAATTGAGTTCTTCCTGACTTCAGGCTTAGTGTCTACCATGCCACTCAATGGCCTCCTGGTATGACCACTTCCAAATCACTTACCTTTCTAGTTCTCAATTTCCCTATGTGTCAAATCTGTGATCCTATGAATAATATTTACCCTAAAATTTAATCTCCTCATTAGATTACCAAGAAATTTAAATAGGTTGAGAGTTGCATAAGGCATTTGAGTTTTACTTTGTGTCATGCACATGCTTAAGAATGAGAATTTTCTGGCTATTTTCATGGTGAGAAAATAAATCTTGCTGATAATCATAACTGCTATACACAAAATCTCAACCCATTTACCTATGAAAAATCATAGGTATGTCACATTCAAAGTGCCTAAATCAAGAAAATGATGTCTCAGAGGAAAGGGGAAACTTTAGCTACCTACTATGTCTTTGGTAAAAGTTTGACTTGAGGTCCAATTACAATTGCCAATACTTTGGTTGATTCTTTCTGCCATGTCTCCTGGCTGTCATTGTGTTGACTCTATTGTGCTCACATCATTGTGTTCTTTACCTATAGTTTTGGTAATGGTATTGTGGAGTATAAACTTATGGTGCCCTGTCAAGAGTCCTTGGGACAGGGGAGCTATGTTCACTACCCAACTTGGTCATCTAGCATCATGGATTAATTTGGAAAGGACATTGGAAATTAGCTAGCAGAACCCTTTCATTTTACAAATGGGGAAATGGACACAAAGAGATTTTAAGTGACTTGTCCAAGGTAAATAGCAGCAATGGTATTCAAAATCAGGTTCCATGACATCAGATCCAGCATTCCACTGCACAATACTACCTCTTCTATTTGTGGGACCTTGGGCAAGTCACTTATTTTTTTTCTGACCCTTAGTTACCTCAACTGTAGAATGTGAGTGACTTGGATTAGATGACTTCTAAAATCCCTTTAAGCACTGAGTGCTATGTTCCTAAGTCCTCCAACCTAGTTTATAAATCCTGGACTAAATGATACTAAGGAATTCTTTTGGCTTGACCTTGGCAAAGAGTTCTCATTACTCATTCATTTAGTTGTAGCTCAGTCTGCCCTTTGCCTCCTCTTCATCCTCTCCCTTTCATCCTATTAATTGCTCTTAAAAAGTTACAATTTGCCTTAGAATCAATACTAAGTATTGGTTCCAAGGCAGAAGAGTGGTAAGGGCTAGACACTTGGGACCTGCCCAGGGTCACACAGCTAGGAAGTATCCACTTAGCTGCCCCCTATTAATTGCTCTTAATCAACAGGTGTTCTTGACCCCCCTCCCCATAGTAGGGCAGGACTGCCAATGAGAGGTTGAAAGGAGGTTTTTGAAGAATAGCAAGTATTTGCTGTAACATATATTGCTTCAATAAAGTCAGCAGTGGGCAGCACTGGGGCTAGGGAGCCATTTGTATCCTTGTGGCTGCATCTACAGCTAAGATGTGGCAGAGTTCAGAGGGTAGGATGGGAGGAAGGGAACTAGGCAGGTGGCCTTCTTTAGAAGGTAATGCTTAGGCACTTTTCCAATGAGCACACACAGTGAAGTTGATTTACAAACACCCACGTCTTGCATGTCTATTTTCAGTCTCATCATGAAAAAATGTAGACTTGGGAACAGGTGGATTTGACAGTAAGGAGGGGAGGAGAAAAAGTTAATTATAAAACAGCTTTGTGTATAATGGGGTGGCATGGAATGGCTAATGGAAACCCCAGTTAATGCCATTTTCCCCTGTCTTTTTATTGAAAACCTGTTCATGACATATAGAATATGGAATTGGAACAAAACAGTGTGATTTTCCAGGTGTTAATGTGGAAACTTGGACTTTCCCTAGGCCTGTATCCAGTCTATTATTTTAAAGGAGATCTTAGTGGGGAATTTCTGATAGTGCTCCATTAATATATTTGCTTATAGAAATAGCAAACAGGAGGAGAGGTAAGACACTCAATAGTTGGATTGACTGTTACAGATATATTTCAATTCTGACTTGACTGGCCTGAATCCAGAGCAAGTCTCCCAGGAGATAGTTGAAAACACCAACCAGGTGTTGAATGATTGCAGCAGATTGTCTCTGCCTCTGTTTTGCTTTAAAGCCATCATCTTAATTCTTCATTGTGATCCAGAAAGAGTGGGTGCTGTTTGGAGTAGGTATGGAAACTGTGATGTTTCAGTTTGTGGTCCTTAGTCAAGAGGTCATAAAGAACCACTCCTTTGAGAGCCAGTGATGAATGGCTTCTTACCTATTCAACATACATGTGGGGATACTATATCCTTAGATGATGGGGTATCAATGGAAGGAACATTGGTAAATAATTGTATCATAAAAACTAACTCATGTAGCATCTTATCTATCTTATTTCATTTGAGTCATGTAACTTGGAAAATGGCGGGGTGGAATTCCTGCAAGATACAGGGTCAAGCCTCACCCAGAATTCCAGGGGACTACCCCTAGAGAACTCTGGGTGAGGGGACAGTTTGAAAGCAGTTAGTCAGTTGGTCCCTGGGGTTTGAGGTGAGCAGATCTCTCTGCTTGTTGTTCCCGGTTTTGGGATTGCTTTGGAGGCCATCTGTGGCAATAGCCATTTTGGTTCTTCTTTGCAGTTTGCTTGTTTAGCTGAACTAAACCTTTCTAGTTAAGACCTTTCTAGATAAGAACATCCACTCCCTCCTGGGGACAGGGAGAGGATGTTTTTATCTAACAGTTCAGGGCTTCCCAGATCTTATCCTAATCCCTGAAAACCTCCCTTCCTTCCCTTCCTCATTTTTATCAGTAAACCTACATCTTTTGGGAGCAGTGCCTGTTTATTATTCTGGGGATACTTACATCCAACTTTAGCTAAGTTTCCTTCAGCCGTCCATCCCATACAAGTTAGATTTGTCTGTCCTTGATAACTACAAGACATCAAGCTTCTCCTATTGTCCCTCAGTCAAACCTGTGGGGAATATAAGTTGAGAAAGTGAACATCATTAGAGATTTGCCTTGCCAGAAGACATCAGTCCTGCCTCCATTTCCAACGGATTTCCAACTGTGTGGTGGGAGGGGTGAGAGTAAGGAGTATCTACCCTTCCCTACTCACTCTAGCCTGTGTGTGGGGGAGGGGGAGGAGTGAGTCCTTCAGGTTTCTAGTTTCAGACCATCTCTTCAGCTTCCCAAACATCTCTGTTAAGATCAACCTAACAGTCATGAGATAATATAAGTATAACTTTCTTTAACATTAGAATGGAAGATCTTTGAGAGGACTATTTGCCCCTTTACTTTGTTTTTCAACATTGCCTGAACAAAGCAAGAATTTAATAAATACTCTTTGGTTAACTGAGTGATTGATGGGGCAATTGTAGTCCTGAGATATGAATCGGCTTCCCTGGGTCATACAATTAGGAAACATCAGAACTAAAACTCGAAGCCATGCCTCATGATTCTAAGCCTGGTAGTACTCTTCCTACCATAGACAGCATATTATCTTAATGTGATATGTCAAGAGTAAGGTAACATTTCAGAAATTAAAAATGTGCCCTTTGTCACAGCTTCAACTTTATTACACAAGAAAGCATAGGGTAGTGGGTGGTGACAGTCTTTCCTCCTTTGGCATTGAATTGAAGTTAGAAGACCATGAGAAAGGAGCTAAATAATTTGCTAAAGTCCTAGATATATTCAAGTTTACCTCTTTCAATTGTATGTTTTTCCCTTTTAAATGCAAATAAATATAAAATTTTTCTGAAAGATATCGGCTCTTTTTGGTCCAGGACTTTAGAATCTCCTAAATGCAAAGGTAAATACATAGACTATACTCCATGTGAAACTAGGGGATTTTTCTTTTCTTTTTTGTTTTTGTATGTTTAGACCTGGCACATTGCCTTAAACACTTGTTGACTGATAATCATCCGGAGTCAGTTTGCAGTATTGTTATTAGGTTTGAGGTGGGGATGGAAGAAAACAGGCATTTTTTAAAGCACCTATTATGCATTGGGCATTATTTTAAGCACTTTACAAATTTTATTTATCTCCCTCCAGCAAGGAAACATGCATTGACCCTTAAATAATCTTTTGGCTAGATGTTTCCATTCCCTGTACTGCCCCATTCCCTCTAAAATGAATCTGTTTCTGTTTCCATATTTTCTAGTTAGATAGCAAAATATAGTGAGTATCTGACATAAAAACTGTTATACTCTTCACTGTCAAGAGAAGCTTGTGTGTTGCTGAGTTTGGGAAATCTAAGAAGAAAACAAAAAATGGGATTATTCTATTTACAAAGCAAAATGGCAGTTTGGACAAATACAAAGTCAGTGGCCAGGTCCCAATTAGTGTAAAAAAATGAGTGCTTTCAAGTGGTTGCATTATTTGAATCAGCTCTGCATATCTCTACTGAACTGGAACCAATAATTGTATTGTTGATAATCATAATTTCAAATATCTTGAATCCTAACACATTGTGGGGGAGATTTTCAGAGGATTATTTATTTAAATTAATCACCAACCTAAATGGAACACCTAGGTTTCTCTCTCTCTCTCTCTCTCTCTCTCTCTCTCTCTCTCTCTCTCTCTCTCTCTCTCTTTCTTCCTTTCTTTCTCTCTCTTGCTTTCTCTCTTTCTCTCTCTCTCTCGCTTTCTCTCTTTCTCTTTCTCTCTTTTTGATGGTAATGGGAAGTGGGTTAAACAGGACCTGTGTAGAAGTAGGAGAGGTATATAGATTGATAGAGAGGAAGAAGAGGGAATGGAATATATAAAGCAATAGAGGAGGAGAATAAGAATAATGTGCCGAGAATAAGATGCAGAAGTTGGCTCAAATGGAAGTTATGAATAGGGAATTTAAGAAAAAAAAGATGGTGGACTACCTAGAAATTTTTTGTGGGTAGGGACTCATAGCACTGGCTTTATCTCCACTCCACCCCTCCCAATACCTAGGAGGAGTTTAAATACTTGTTAAATGATTGATTCTGCTTCTCAGTTGCTAGCAACAGCAAGACCAAGACACAGACAGAAAAAGAATTGTCCTAATCTATCCTTGATCTTCTCCCTTATATGGTATTCAAGTTATATCTTTTAGAGTAGTGACTTTGGCATTGCCACAGACTACTTTGGATGAGAGCCACATGGGCTTAGTGCATGATGGGTGACAGCAGCCTGGATTAGTGAGACATTCCTCCACAAAACTTCCTGAGCCCTGCTCCTGACAGCCTCAGCATTCTCTGCATGTGTAAGAGACCATGCTGGCTATGGTACTCCTTTGATGTTTTCCTGTAGTATCTTTCTCTTGGAAATCTCAAAGTGCTTTAGCAACATCTGGTAGGTGGTATTATTTTCTAAAGAATGAAGATGGAGATACCAAGGTATAGCTGCAGCCATTTACTGAGTTTTTCTTCAGAAAGTTAGTGGCCAAGCTTAAAAATCAGCCCCAGGATGCTGACTGACTGGCTCCAATAGCTTCCCTAACAGTCCTCCCAGATGGGTGTTAAAATTTTTTCATCAGGTATTTTATTCCACCTGCA
>NC_058134.1:87305143-87412802 GCF_016433145.1 Gracilinanus agilis
CTCTAGTCATTGCCATTCTTAGCATGCAGTCTAACAACCTGGATTTTGTGTGTGGGGGTGTAAGAATATGTTAGGGCATGCCCAGGTGCACAGTCAGCTAGGCTGCAATGGTTAGACTTTTGGACCAAGAGTCAGGAAGACCCTAATTCAAATCCTGTTTAAGATTTCTGCTAGCAGAAGCAAGTCAGTCCCTGGCTCAGCTTCCTCATTGTCAAAGTGGGGATAATAATGCCACTTCATAAGATCGTCGTGAGGATTAAATGAAATAATGTGTAAAGTACCTGAAATAGAATATAATTTATTTATATTTCATATATTAATTATACATATATATAATGTGTGCCTCATATAAATATATTTATAAATTATTATTAATACTTTATTTTCATCCTTTTCCTATATAATGTACTTTTAAAAATGAAGGCAAGTTAAAAAAATATTAAGGAGACATTTAAAGGAGAAAGAATGTCAGTAAAGGTATCATGTACCCTGAGGGGTAAAAGAAGAGGACAATTTTACTCTTTTGTCTTGGTGATGGTGGTAGATTTATGGCATGACTATATATAAGGTCTTCGTGGTTTTAAAAAAAAATTAGCAGTTGCTAGAAGAATCACTTTGTTTTCTCTCACTTCCTTGATGAGATGCCAGCAGCATTCAGTTTCCCCAAAGCCTGGGGCCCAAGGCAATAATCTTGATTGGCTATGAACTAGAGGCTACCTCTGTCTCCAGTGACCCTTATCGAACATAAAGACCTCGGCAGGACTTGGACCTGTCTTTGATCTTGTTGGCTTTAATGTTATCGAAGTTATCTCTGTTTTTATCAGTTTTTTACCATATTGTCATGACCCTTTGTGATGCTATAGGAGTTGGCTTAGATCAATACTCAAAAAATGATTTCATAGTTTTTAGAAGCTGTAAAGGATCCTTGAAGTCCTTAAATCTAAGCCATTCATTTTATAGATATCTCAGGTAGGATCTGAGCCTACACAATTCTTGCTCAAAGCCCAATGTTTTATTCAATATATCATACTGCTTCTATATAGAGTCTTAGAATTGGAATGGACTTCTGATGCAATCTAGTCTAAGCTGTAAGTGATCAAGAATCATCACAAATTTCTGAACATGTGGTCATCCATTCTGCACAACACAGTAGGCTGGGGCTTGAGTATTTCTAGTGAAGGGTGACCCAGTATATCCTTAGAAACCTTATTTAATCCATTGTTTGGGCAAGATGAAGTGGATAGAGCACTGGTCCTGGAGTCAAGGAGACATGAGTTCTAATTTGGCCTCAGACACTTATTCGTTGTGTGACCCTGAGCAACTCAATTAACCCTATTTGCATCAGTTTCCTCATGTGTCAGATGAGCTGGAGAAGAAGATGATACACCACTCCGGTATCTTTGCCAAGAAAACCCCAAATGAAGTCACAAAGAGTTGGACATCTCTGAAGAACAACAGTTGTTTGGAAGTCTTCCCCTATGTGAAGCCTAAGTCTGACTCCATAACTTTCATTGACTACTACTTCTGCCTCCCAAAGCCAGTTCATTTTAACTCTTAAGACACATGAAGTCAAATATGCCTCTCCTGTCTTTCTTTTTGGCTAAACAGGACCAGTCGTTCTGAAGCATGGTTGCCCTAGAGATCCTTCATCACCGTGGTTGCTCTATTTTGGATACTCACGAATTTGTCAGGGCATTTAAAACTGGCACCCACAACTGAACACAAACAAATGCAGTTTGTTTTGTAAGGTATATGGAGAAGCACAATCTTCCAGGCTAAAGTTTTATGACTTACTTAATCTTCTGAGTGAATTTAATGGCATTTTATTGATTTGACTTATTTGTTCTTTTGCTTTATTTTCATTATTTTTAAATAAGAGAATATCTTTGCCAAGATTTTGGGTTGCATTAAGTAAATTAAACATATAAATTCTAAAAACCATCATTTCTTCTGCATTTTCTTACATTCTAGCTCTTGGCACCTTGCTAACAGCAGAGAGTGCACAGAAGGGGTGCTGAGCTTGGAATTGAGATCTAGGCTTGATCTTGGCTCTAACACTCTTTGATGGTTACTTGGGCAAGTAGCTTAGTTTAGATGAGCCTCAGTTTCCCCATATATAACCTGGGGAGATAATAATTCCACTAATATAACTAGAATATTCATAAAGAAAACATGTCAAGCCTTAAAGTGCTATAAAATTATGAATTTATATTATAATTGATGGCTAATTGTTATTATAATGTTTCTTTGGATATCTTTTTACTAGTCAACATGAGTCAGTGCCTAAAGTAAAGGTCTACCTCTGAAACTGTCCTTTTCCCAAACTTCTGATCTTAGGTAGGTAAAACCTGCCTTGGAGGAAAAGATGTTTTTTTTCATCACATAAGGTATCATTTGAGTGAAAGGCAGTTATAGTTTTGTCTGTGACAGGAATGTTCCACAGGGCATGCCTTTTCCTTTCCTCTTCTTCCTTTACCCCAGCAAAACCATTGGTTTGAAGTTGAGGGTAACTGATGGGTCAAAAATGGAAGCATATGAAGATTTCCCTGGGTGGAATGGGCATATGAGAACAATTTGTTCCAAAACTATGGAGGCAGGTGAAGCAAATGCTGATGAGCATGTAGAGCTTGGTCAGATATTGAAGAAGCCAAGGGTCATCCATTTGCATCCCAAGCCATCACCAGTCATCCTGACTCTTCTCTTCCTACTGGATTTGGATGACTCGAAGAGAGAGTGAGGCCAACAATTTTGTACAACTCTGTCTCACTTTTTAAAGCCAGTTCATGTGCAAGTCAAGGCATCACCCCATGATGTCATTGCTCGTCTTCCAAATAAAATATGAACAATAACCCATCTCACTATTGCCAGAATTGTAGTTCAAACCTAAATTACTCAATTGGTTTCAGATATCTTGAGCAGAGATATATAGAGTAGAAGTTCCTAACAATGCAACCATGTAAACAGATGAAAACTTAAAACTCCAACTTTATGTTAAACCAGGTTCCCATCTTTCTCCCCTTTTAACTATCCCCATATTAGCATAGAATCAATCAATCAATCAATCAAACAATTTTCAAGGACTTACTAAGCACTTAATATGTGCCAGATGTAATGGGAAAAAGAGATAAGGATAAGATTTAAGAGAAATGGAAGGCTGTCTTTAAGGCACATGCTAGGAACTCTAGAGAAAGGATTTTAGTAGGCAGGGGGCAGAAGACGAACAGTGTGGAAGGGACAACTGTTAGAATGAGTGACTTCCTGGGGAAGTGAGGCTCTCTTCCTGTCCTGAAAGGAGGAGGAAAGGCTAGCTTGTCGGAGCTTGGCTACCTCAGCCATTCTGTGAAGAAGGAAAAAACCTCTAAAATTATCTTGGGAGGTTCTCTGTCTGACTGAAGAACATCTAGCAAAGGATCTGACTATACCTGCTGTGGTTTTATCAACTTTCTGGAAGGTTTTGTCTAAAATCCTGTCAGTTTGGCTTTGAGGTTTTACCTCAGGGTTCAGACCCACTGGATTTGGACTTAGCCATTTTAAGAGCAATCATAATGGGTTTTAGAGACAACTTTTGAACTCTGAACAAACCAACTACTGAGGGTCATAGATAGGGAGCTTAGCCAGCACTTTTTGGGGAACATCTAGGTAGAAATAGGGAGCTGGTACGTTAGCTTGAAGCCCCGAAGACTCCTTTAATTTGTGGTGAGTTGGATAGTTATTTCCCTTAGAGTCAGGGACACCTTGTTCTGACCCTGTTTGTACCCTCTCTTTGAATAAATAGAGATACTGATTTTATATAAAATTGTCTCCAAGGTGTTTTGCTGGACTGGCCCAGTGAGAGAAAGTGATCCTGCTTTAATCTCACTGACAGAAAGCTAGAATACTCAGAGACTGTGGCTGGGTATTGTTGTGAGGAAGATTAATTTAGTAATAGTGTTGGACCTAGCAGGAAGGGCTGGAGGATTCCAAGATGGAATGAAGGAGCAGGAAGTGGGGCTTGTGCTCTGAGAGAGACTCCATTTATGGTTGGGGACATAACTGTTGCTAGCCCTGGGAGATCTCAGAGTTAGGGAAAAACTGCATCCAGATTCCCTGGGATCCTGAGAGGCTTTCAGCAAGTGGACAACAGACCTGCAGAGCTGCACCAAGTGGGGAAGTGGTTTGTGATCTGGTGGACAGAATTTCAAACTCACTCTCCCTACCTGAGTACCTTGGATCACCTGGTGGAGTTGGCTCTTGGCATCCTGTGACCATCCTTGGATTACCATGAGACCCCAATTGAAAGCCATCCTCAGGCCCTTTAGCTGAGCTGACCAAACTTGGCTGGAACCAGGTTTGAAGGAGCTTTCCCTGAGACTTCAGTACTGCTTCCTATGGGCCCTGCCTGGCTTAGGTCAATAGGATAGTGTAGTTAAATCCTTCCCTGCCCCCCTGTGGTTTGCCCTTAGGTTTCAAGTGTAGAATCCCTTATCCCATTCTTTATTTTTGTTTCCCTCAATTAAACTGTTATATACTTTACCTTTTGCCTGTTGGTGACTGTTGGGCCAACTGCCATTCCTGTGTCAGTTAACAGCTTGGCAGTAAACCCTGGTCTCCCTATCCTGGTTGGTCCTGTCTCTCCTTCAACCCAGTGTGAACCCACAAACCATTTAGGTTACATTTTAATAATAATAGTTAACATCCATGCTGCCCCACCATTACAGTATTTAGGGACTTCTCTAAGTGAATACATCTATCCACTTGAGTTCTTCTATTAGTCTTCTGAGTTATTAGCTAGACCTTCAGTTTTTTTTTTATAGACAACTGTGTTAAGTCCTAGAAACACAAAGAAAATATGAAAAGAGTTCCTGCCTTCAAGGCACTTCAAGGAACTTCTATACTTTAGGAGGAGACACCATGTACATAGATAACTATATTCAAGAGACATACAAAGAAACTAGGTGATCTTAGGGAAGAAGCACCTAGGAGTTGGGGGGACAAGAAAGGACTTCTTTCACGAGGTGGCACTTGAGCAGAATCTTGAAAGAAGTTGGACAGAGATGAGGAGGAGAACATTCCCAGCATGGTGGGGTAGGGAAGGATATAATCCACACAAAAGCATAGAAACTGAAAGAATCATAGAGAAACATGCCTAATACTACATTGCAAGAACAGCTATGATTTGATTTTTAGAAAACAAGATGGAAATATCCATTAAGGTCTGTAAAGCTCGACCTAGGAATCCCATTCCTAGGATTAGGCCCTAAGGGCATTATTGAGGGAGTAAAAATGTATGTATGTATGAAAATATCCAAGGAAGCTTTTTTTGTAATGACACAATAACTGGAAACAACACAAACCAGTGACTTGGGAAAATGGCTGAATAGATTGTGATATCTGAAAGTAATGGATTATATTGTTATTAGAAATGACAACTATTGGTGATATAAAGAACTTAAGTGAAATATATGAAAAGATGAAAGGAGAATAAGAATAATACATACCATGATTACATCAAAAAATAACATCCACAAAATCAAGAGGAAAACAAATCCAAAAGGGCCTTAAAAGCAGAGGATGTTTATATTAGCAGATATATAATAAAATGTGGAGTTTATGGTTTTGTACATTTTTATGTATTTATTAAAATTTTCTTGTTGCTAGTTACTAAGTATATAATAAAAAATTGGGAAAAATCTGCAAAAAAGATAATGCCTTGCATGAGAACATTATTTTGATTTTCCATGCAAATATACCTACAGTAAAAACCAAAGCCTTGGGTTAGAGAAAAAAATTGGAAAAGGGATTTAGAACATCATATGTAAAGAACATAATAGACCTGTGTGGCTGGACTGTAAAATATGTGGAGGCCAATAATATCTAAGAAGTTGAGAAAAAGAGGATGGGAATAGGCTGTGAAGAACTTTAAACTTCTAACAAAGGAATTTATATTTGACCTTAGAGGTAATTGAAAGATATTAAAGTGTGTTGAGTAGAAGCCGGGTGGCATGATATAATTTGTGATTTAGGAAAATTGTTTTGACAGCTGTATGGAGGTAGATTAGATTTGAATTAGGAAGATTTTGGGAATAGTCTGAGGAAGAGGTGATGAAGGTCAAAGTAGGCTGGGGGCTCTATAAGTGGAGAGAGTGGGAAAATCAGGAAAGATATTGTGGAGATGAATACAAGATTTGAACCTGATTGGCTATGGGAGTGAATCAATGTGAAGGATCAAGGACAATCCTGAGATTGTGAACCTGGTTAACTTGTGCTCTTGATTAGTAATAGGGAAATGTAAAAGAGGGTTGGATTTTTTTGAGAAAGATGAATTATATTTTGGACATGTTGAGTATGAGAAGAAGCCTATTAGGCAATTCCACACATCTTTTACTTAAATCTAATGCAGAAACTTCAGAGCTAATACAGATGCAGAAGTTCACTCAGAATTAAATAATATTCATAAAACACTTTGTAACCCATGAAACACAATAGAAATGTTAGCTATTAATATTAGCATTTATTAATTAAACAGAATTAATTAAATAAGAATGGCAAAAAGGGACTCTTGTGTTGAGGTGAAAGCAACTTTTACAAAGGAGGCATGACTTTTTTGTTTTCTTTGGATTTGATCTATGATTTTATTTGTTATTCATTGTTCAGTTGTTTTAGTGTGTCTGATTTTTCATAATCGTATGAAATTTTCTTGGCAAAAATAACTGGAGTGTGTTGCCATTTCCTTATCCAGAGGATCATCTTTTGTCAGAATTCTCCACTGTGACCATCTTGTCTAACCTGTGCAGCACAGCTCATGGTTTCAATGAGCCATGAAAGTCCCTCTTTCATGACAACACAGTAATCCACAGGCAGACAGAGATTAATTGAATTGCCCAAAGTCACACAATTTGGAAATTCCTGAAGCTGGATTTGAATTTGAGTCTTCCTGACTCCAAGCTCAGTGCTTTATCCACTATGCCACCTAGCTGCCTCAAATCCTTCTCCTGATGTGGATTAGGCACCTACTTTGCAATTTATGTTCCTATATTGAAGCATTATGATATTATTAAATGATTTGCTCAGGGTCACTTAACTAGTATGTATCAGAGATAGAATTTGAACTCAGGTCTTTCTGGCTCTGAGCCTGGTTTTCTTCTCTTCACTCTATCCTTTCTAAAGACATGACTTCTATGATCCTAATGCTATTAATGATCAAATGACTGAAATTTGAAAGAAAAATAATTTAATGTTTATTATCTGCAAAGGACTGTGCTAATCACTAAAGATTCAAATATAAAGTGGAGTCCCTACCATCAAGATGCTTACATTTTAACAAGGGGATACCATGGATATAGGAGAATTGGGAGAGTTATTTTGATTTAGATAGTTGCAAGATGATTAGAGATACCCTAGGGGAGTTGATTGTCCTAGCCTTTTGGGAATCAGTGATGAATTGATTGATTATGGTTCCATATCTGGATAGGTGGGAAGTGGGAAGAATGATATTGTGTATGACTTTGTCTGGGCCTGTGAGACTGATTAGACCATGATGCTAATGTGACCAGGGCCATGTGCTAAACGACCAATTAGTAATATTGGGGAAAGTCATTTACTGCCTGTGAATCTTCATTTCTCTAACTAGTCTATTGAGACAGTAATGCCTATCTTATAAAGTTATTGTAAGGTTCAAATAAGATTTATAGGATAATAGGAGTTATTATTGTAAAGGACCTTAGTGTGAGCTCAACTGCCTCATTTTATGCATGAGAAGTCCAATTCCCAGAGGAGAAAGTTCTTTCTCTCCACATCATTTAGAGATTGAGGGCAATGACCTGAACCTCAACCGCCTACTTCTAAATGCAGTAGTCTTTGCTCTGAACCAACTTAAAGTGATTTGAGAAATATAAAGCCTCACACAAATGAGAGGTACAT
This sequence comes from Gracilinanus agilis, assembly GCF_016433145.1. Lineage (NCBI taxonomy): Eukaryota > Metazoa > Chordata > Mammalia > Didelphimorphia > Didelphidae > Gracilinanus > Gracilinanus agilis. Next base: position 87,313,043 of record NC_058134.1, read on the forward strand.
TTATCACTAATCTATCTCGACATGAGCCAATTAGCAAACTTTTTCATGGCCACAGAGTGCATACTACCCCCATGGCTAAGGCTTCCATCGTTGATGGGTTTGAGCACTTGCCCTCCCGAAGACATTGTGTAGGGTTACAAGAAATTAAAAAAAAATTATAGCCTGTAGTCCCTGCCCTTGAGAAGCTTATAGTCTAGTATGGAAGATGACTGGCGCTTCATAGACTATACATTAAAAGTTTCATGACATATATGCAGAGGTGCTAGAGAAGTTCCTTGGAGGAAAGGGATTACAGATGAGTGATGATAGATGAGGTAGCATCTTTTCGTTGTGCTCTATAGAATTACGTGAACTCAAGAATGGTTATGGTGGGGTAGGGATGGTGATGGTGATGTAGCAGAGATAGTCCTGTGTGTTTGTACTAGTTTATACCCATTTGGTTATGCCTCATTGAATGAAGTAATTATTTGCCAGAGGGTCTATGTTAAGAGATAACTTTGTGGGCTTTTTAACCATATGAGTTTAAGAAAACAAAACCAAAACCTAGCCTACTTTATTGAAGGAGCCACTAGGTAACCCAATGGATTAAGTACCAGATTGGAAGTTCAAATCTGACCTCAGACACTTACTAGCTGTGTAACCCTGGGCAAATCATTTAATTCTGTTGGCCTCAGTGTCCTCATCTGTAAAGTGAGCTGGGGAAGGCAATGGCCAACCACTCGCTGATCTTTACCAAGAAAATCCCAAATGAGGTCATGCAATAATAAAAAAAGAATGACAATGACAATTAAGAATCAGCCTCCTGTGATTTAAGAGCCTAATAGATATTGCTCTATTTTTATCCCATTCACTGACATTACCTGTATTTTTAAAAATAGCAAAGAGAAAAAATTGGAAAAAGAATAAATGTGAATTAATCATCTTCCCCTATCAAGTGAGTAGGAATAACCATGACCTCAGACTGTAATTGAGGAAATAATCTTATAATTATAGCACTGGATTATAACCAACTAATGAGGAAATGGAATATACTAAGTAGAGTGAATTTTACTTGTGAAATAATGTATTACTATACAAACAGCTATTCAAGCCCAATGCTAATAAGAGAATCTTTGTATCTTCAGAGTGAGAATTAATTTAATGTTACAAAATGAATTTAGTAACATAGCAACTGTATGTAGGTTAACTTGGTATGCAGGGCCCATCATCTAATAGCATTATCCCTTTAAGAAACCAGGGTATGGCTGGCACATGCTAATCATCTGTAAAAGAATATTCTCTTAGAATACTTGCTGAATTCAGCAAACTCATTAGTGATTGTTCCAAGCTCTTTGCCTGATCCAACTTCTCAGCATTTTTTTGCTCATCTTAGCACTTCATTTTCCTCCTCAGATGGACTAAAGGCAGGGAAGATATACTATTGAATTAGTATCCAATTAGATAAGTAGGAAATAAGGAGACCCTGAGCTAGGGTAGGAGTTCTGGAAGTAGAGGGAATGGAAAAGTAAATAAAGTCAGTGGCATCTGGACCCAAATTTGATGTGAGGGAAGTTGAGTAGGAAGAAAAATTGAAGAATTCAATTGATGACTTCAAGATTTTTAGCTTATGTGAATGAAAGATAATTTCACTAACATGAGTAGCAGATTTGGTTCCCCAAAACCTTTGATAACCTCAAAATAAAAAAAATTCAACATTGGTAGGGACCTCAAAGTTAATCTATTCCAATGCATAACTTAAAGCAGGGCTAGTGGTGATATAGCCCTCATTTGAAGTCCTTTAGAAATGGGAACCCATTGCCTTCCAAGTAGCCATTCTATTTTTTGATGGCTCTGATTGTTAGGAAATATTTTCTTATTTTTTTTCTCTCTTTTTTTAAACCCTTGTACTTCGGTATATTGTCTCATAGGTGGAAGAGTGGTAAGGGTGGGCAATGGGGGTCAAGTGACTTGCCCAGGGTCACACAGCTGGGAAGTGGCTGAGGTCGGGTTTGAACCCAGGACCTCCTGTCTCTTGGCCTGACTCTCACTCCACTGAGCTACCCAGCTGCCCCTATTTTCTTATTTTGATCAAAATTTGTATGTAGGCAACTTCCTTTGTGAGCTTTAGTTTCCTCTATTGGCATCGAGCAAACCAAACGTAACCCTTTTTTCTGACACATGACAATTCTTACCATCTCAGTCCTAGACTATTGCAATAGACTGTTGGTTGACCCCTCTGTCTCAAATCTCTCCTTGTAGCCTATTTTTTATTCACTCACTAGAGTGATTTTCATAGAGTGCAGGTCTGATCAGGTCACACCCTACTAATAAATGATAATCTGTTTTTTCTTAAATTTATCCTAATAAACTCCAGTGTTCTTTATTTCATCCAAGATTAAATATCAAAACTCATATTTGGCTTTTAAAGCCCTTCAAAACCCGGCTCTTTCCTATCTTTCTCGTCTGAAATTTTACTTCTGTCAATGTATAATATCACCTAGTGACACTGGTCTCCCTGTGGTTCTTTGCACAAACATCCTTTCTTTTTGACTCTACACTTTCATTGGCTATTTCCCCATGCTGGAAATGTTTTCTATTTTCATTTCTACTTTCTGATTTCCTAGTTTCCTTCAAATCTTAAGTAAAATTTCATTTTTGCAAAATGCTTTTCCCAGTCCTCTTTTAATAGTTGTGCTTTCTCTCCAATTTACCCTGTTTATAGTGGATATTTGATAAAAGTGTGATGACAGACCTTTTAAGTATTCGAAGACAATTATAATACCTACTTCTCTAACTTCCTATTTTTCCCCTTTTCCTGGTAAATATTCCTAGGGCGCTGAGTAAATCCTCATTTAGCATGATTTCAAGACAACTCACTTGACCAATTCACCCTGTCCTGTATGTCTAAAAATAGCTTTTTTTTTGAAGACACAAAGTTTGAGGTGCTTTGGGAACATTTAGGTGGAGATACCTAGCAGGCAGCTAAAAATGTAGGACTGAAGCTTGAAAGGGTTAGAGATGAAAATATAAAGTTGAAGTCATGAGATAAAGGTAATATTTGAAACTATTTCAATCAAATTGGACTGGTGTTATACCCTGAACTTGGTACTCCATTTCCCATCCTGTGTATTGTATAAGTTCTTTCCCAACCACACAATGCCAATATTTTCTCCTTATCTCTAAAATCCTTATCTTTTGGGATCAATTCACAAATCACTTGGTCTAGGCAGTTTTTCTGTATCCTCTTAGGTGTTAATGCTCTTTTTCTTATGGGGACCATTTCATTTTTTTAAAAACCCTTACCTTCTGTCTAAGAATTAGTGCTAAGAATTGGTTCCAAGGCAGAAGAGTGGTGAGGGCTAGGCAATGGGGATTAAGGTCATACAGCTAGGAAGACCATTTCATTTTTTACTTTGTTTCTATGTCAGCTAACATAATGTCTTACAGAGAGTAGATATTTAATAAAATCTTGTTGATTTGAATTAGATAAGATGGAAAAGGGAGAGAGGGATTTTAAAAGTTCTGGAGAGAAGATCCCTTAAGGAACTTATATATTTGGGGTTCAAGAGGAGGTAGTAAGGGAAACAAAAGGGACAAGTCAGAGGGCTGGGCTGAAAAAAGTTTCAAGGAATAGATGGTAGTCATTAATGTCACATATTGTGGCTGAAGAAGGTAAGGACTAATAAAAGACATGGGATCTGGAGGCCAGAAAGTTGGACTTCCAAAAGGGCAGCTTTCCCCAAATACCTGGGAAAGTTATATTTTAGATGAGTGGGAAGAGAGAAAATAGAGATAGTAAATATAGAGCATTCAATAAAAGCTTGATAGGAAAGGGGAGAATGATAGTATGGGAAAGAGGAAAACATCTTTTAATGGCAAGTAGGGTTGAGGGATTTTTTTTTAAGAATGAAAAAGGTGTTATACATTTATAGTTGCATTTACTGGGGAACTTGGGGCTGGTAGATCTCTTGACCTGGGAGTCCCGAATTGCAGTTCACTAATCCAATCAGGTTTTTTACACTAAGTGAGGAATTAATATGATGAGCTTCCAGCAGTGGTGGACCATCTGGTTGCCTAATGAGGGGCAAACTAGTTCAGCTTAAAAATGGATCAAAGAGGGGCAGCTAGGTAGCTCAGTGGATTGAGAGTCAGGCCTAGAAATGGGAGGTCCTAGGTTCAAATCTGGCCTCAGACACTTCCTAGCTGTGTGACCCTGGGCAAGTTACTTGACCCCCATTGCCTACCCTCACCACTCTTCTGTCTTGGGGCCAATACACAGTATTGACTCCAATAAGGAAGGTAAGGGTTTAAAAAAATGAATCAAAATGGGGACTAGGCCTATGAGTAGCCCCTGTACTTCCAGCCTGAGTGAGATAGCTTTCATATATATTGTACTTTAGGATTTGCAAAGGACTTTACATATTTTATTTCTGTTAATCCTCAGAACAACCTTCTAAGCCTCAGAGAGTTTAAATGACTCACCCATGATCTGTCTCTCTCTCTCTCTCTCTCTGTCTCTGTCTCTCTCTCTCTCATTTCTTCATTATTATTTATTCTTTTTTAGTCTATTATCCTTTGAATATATTTCAACTAAATATTTCCTAATTAAATGTAAAATTTTCTAATATTCATTTCTAAAAATTTTGAATTCCATGTTCTCTCCTTCTCTTCCCTCTTCTACCCCTTGACAAGGAAAGCAACATGATTTTGATTATACGTGTGAAGTCATGCAAAAGATTTCTATATTAGTCATTTGCAAGAGAAAGCACACATAAAGAAACAAGAAAAATAGAGTAAAAAGAAAGTGTGTTTCAATCTGCATTCAGAGTTATCAATTCTATCTCTGGAGATGGTTAGCATTTTTCCTCACAAATCTTTTGGAATTTTCTTCGATAATTGTTTTGATCAGAGTAGCTAAGTCTTTTACAGTTGACCATCCTTTTGATATTGTTACTGTATACAATGTTCTTCTGGTTTTGCTCACTTCTCCAAAAAGATCCTTTTTGATTCAATCATATATTATAAAATATGTTGCTTCCCATAAGTCTTTCTGAGAAAATTTAGCATACCTTTGATCCTGGGCAGGTCATTTAGCTTCAATTTTTCTCAGTTCCTTCAGTTGTAAAATAAAGGTAAAAGCAGCAGGGTTATTGTGAGGATCAAATAAGATAAAGAATTTAGTACAGTGCCTAGGACATAGTAGGTGCTATATGATACTTATTTCATTGCACCCCAACTGCCCTTCTTTGGATGTAATTGACTTTGTCATGGAAGGAAGCTTGATATAGAAGAAATTAAATGTTCTGTTAAGGTTTTATGAAAAAGAGTTCTTTGCTCTGAAATGGACAGTATCAGAAGAAATTCCTGAAGGATAACAGTCAATCAATCAACAAACATTAAGTACCCATTAGGTCCCAAGCACTGTGCTAGATGATGGAGACTGAAGTGAAGTCAACAAACATTTAGTGCTTACTATGTGCTAGGCATTGTGCTAAGCTATGGAGATAGAAAGGAAGGTTAAAAAAGTCCCAGCTCTTATGGAGCTTACATTTTATTGGATAGAAGTATAAAGAATGAAAGTCTTTCCTTGAAAGGATCTTAGATGCATCTTTGTAAAAGAATATATAGAAAATGATATAGAACAAAGTCGAATAAGTAGAGAGTTTGAAGCTTGAAATTAGTGGGGCAATGTCAGGAGGGAGGAGACTCTAAAAAGATTTAAATTGAAAGTAAGGAAGATGGAGGCAATTAAGGAGGATGAAAGTGATAAAGTGGACAGTAATTAAGATAAAGATTCAAAAAATGAATGATCAAACATGGGAGAATGGAGTGGAAAACAGGAAGCAAAAAAATAATCCCAAATTGTTTTGGAAGAAGGAAGGTGGTGAAAAAATAGAGGCAGAGAAGACAGGATTCAGTGAGAAGAAAGGAAATACTTTTTTATTTCAGTTCAAATTTATCTGGATCTACCACTCTTATCCATGTCTCTAGTACTCTTGAATACAAAACTAGTTTTAATTGAAAAGAAAGCAAATTTCTTATTAGTCAAGGAAAGAGAAATCATATTTCATATAAATATAGTTGAATTCTAGCTTCTAAAATTAGACACATTTTGGGAAAGAACTAGGCAATGGGAGATAAATCTGTTAGGCTTCAGTTAAAATTTTGGAACTAATGAAATAATGATGGTCATTCAGGTTTATGAAATGTTACTGCCTAATCATTTATAAGGCAAGAATTCCAGCAACACTAACAAGGAGCTGAAGAATCAGTTTTAAAGCCCCAAAAGTTTGTTTCTTTTCACTATGAAATATATAATCTAGATGTACCAAGGTATAAAATTAAATTTCTAATAGGCAAATTCCTTAGTTTCTACATATTACATTTTTCTCACAGAGTAGTTCAGTTAAAATACTGCCATTAGGAAAATAACAGACAAAATCACATACTTATTGCCTCCCTTTATTATGGATGCAAATGTGTATTATATCAAAATGCTCAGCATGGTTGTAATATAGAAAAGGCTTAAGAAGAAATAATGGATGTTTCTCTTGTCAAAACTCCTCAATTGAGTAGGAGTCTTTTAAGGGCCAAGTTAATGCTAACATGTCAGTTCCTACAGAATAGTGAAACTTTTCAGGGAAAGAAATGACTCATCTTGAAATAACTGAAATTTTCTGTCATTCACTGAGTTGCTCTCTGAGCCCAGGGCACCAAAAAAGGCTTGGAGCATTGTATGTCTCAATAGACAGAGAGAACTAGCAGGTACAAAGGGCCTTGAGCATTGAAGGAGGAAATGATAGCTTTTCTTTTTTCTCTCTTTTTCCTTTTGCTTTATTTTAAAATGGAAGGATTGATTAGGTATTGAATGACAAGGAGGAATCAGTCTCCTAGAGAAAAAAGTTATGTAAAGGAAAAACCAATGTTATGTAAGGAAATAAAAGGCAACTAAAGAAATATTACTTTTTCATTTTAAAGAAGGTCCTGACAGACATTTGAAAATATTATTTAAATGAACTGGAGGAATTCCATGTGAACTGGAATGACCTCCAGGAATCGATGCAGGGTGAAAGGAGCAGAGCCAGAAGAACATTGTACACAGAGATGGATACACTGTGGTACAATCAAATATAGTGGACTTCTCTTCTAGTGGCAATGCAATGATCCAAAACATTTCTGAGGAACTTATGAGAAAGAACGCTATTCACATCCAGAGAAAGAACTGTGGAGCAGAAACACAGAAGAAAAACAACTGCTTGATCACATTGGTCAATGGGGATATGATTGGAGATGTAGACTCTAAAAGATCACCCTAGTGCAAATATCAATAATATGGAAATAGATCTTGATCAATGACACGTGCAAAATCCAATGGAATTGCTCATTTTGATACAGGAGGGGGAGTTGAAGGAGGGGAGGGAAAGAACATGAATCATGTAACCATGGAAAATATTCTATAATTAAATACAAATTTTCAAATAAAGAAAAGAAAATATTATTCATGGGCTTTATAATAGAAATGAATTATTGATCACTTGGTTAGCACCAACTTTAGTCCATCTGTATTCTTATTATTCCCCACCCCGCCCCACATTCCTTCTATACTTAACAGGAGGCAATATGAAACAAATGAATAGAGCATTATTAGCTTTGGTATCAAGAAATCCTGAGTTCAAATCCATTTCAATCAATCAGAGAGGAGAGAGAATCAGGCCTAAAGATAGAATATGTACTGGGTTCAGTTCTTGCCTCAGACACTGACTAGCTATGTGACCCCGGGCAATTTATTGAACTTCCCTATACCTTGATTTCCTCACCTGTAAAATGAATAATTTAGACTCAAGGGCCTCTTAAATTCCTTCTAGCTCTAAGCCTACAATCCTATAATCTATCATTTCTGATTCTGAATTTTCTTTTGCCCTTTTTTTTCTTTTTTGATTTTTGATTGCCCTTCCTTCCTCTCTCCCTTGCATTCAAGTTCATTCTTGCCCAAATTTCTTTCATATTTTTAAATGATATGAGGTAGAATCATTGGCATTGGGAACTTCCAGGTGAGGAAATTTCCTCTGTCAATGATGTTGCAACTTCCCTGAAATCTGCAGTCTTAGAGTTTCATGGACTACAACAAGTATCTGTCAGAAGTAAAACTTGAACCTAGTTCTTCCTGGTTTCAAGGACAGTTCTCTACCTCTAATTCAAAAAAAACCTTTTTTTAAATTCCAGATTCTATCTCTGCCTCCATCCCTCCTGAACTCATTGAGGAGGCAAGAAATATGATTTTATTTTTATACATATAAAGCCATGCAAAATACATTTATGATTTCATTATTTTCTGGGTTTGGGAAAGGCAAGAAAAATAAAGGAAAGGAAAAAGCCATGCTTCAATCTGCACTGAGTCCATCAGTTTTCTTTCTGGAGGCTATCTACTTCTAATTTGAAGTACATGTGAGGAGGAATTGCAAAATTTTAGGTGTAGAGCTAGAAAGACTCCAAGAGGCCTTCTAGTATGATGAGGAATCTGAGGTAAAAAATAGCAGAGTTGGCACTTGAACTTGTGTGCTTTAAGGACAAATCAAGAGTTCTCTTTTCTGTATCCTGCCGCTCCATCAGACAATTGGATGAATGCCAAGGGTCATCTTGATGGACTTGGATGGTTTCAGCTATGATCATCGGGACAGCACAGTGGCTAGAGTACTGGGCCTGGAGTCAGGAAGATCTGAGACTTCCTCAGAAGACATCAGACAATTACTAGCTGCGTGACCCTGAGTAAATCACTTAACTCTGTTTGCCTCAATTCTCTCATCTGTCAAACGAACTAGAGAAGGAAATTGCACACCATGCCAGTATCTTTACCAAGAAAACCCAAAATGGTATCATGAGCAGTTGGACATGATTGAACTAACCGAACAATAAAAGTTATGACCATATACTCTACACTTAGATGAAGGAGGGAACATTGAATTGGGGAGCAAGAAAAGTTGTTTTTCGATTCTCTGGTGGATATGCCTGGTTCTAGACTAAATTGAAGGGGAGAAATGGGATTCCATTCAATTCTTTGCCAATGTATGAACTGAGACATGAAATTTGAATAAATTATTTGATATGCTGTTCTAATTGTGAAAATCTTGGATTTCTATATATCATCCTTCTTATTTTAATAGCAATGCTTTTGGAGCCTGGGCAAAGTCAGTCTGAGTTATTTTTATCCAGTAATAATCCCTCTGGCAGAGGCAACATTGGACAGTAGAGAAAGAATTCTGAATTTTCAATCAGAGAACCTGAATTCAGATTCCTGCTTTCTTTTTTACTATGTATATAACCTTGGGCAAGTAATTTTTACTTCCTTTGGCCTCAGTTTCCTCATCAGTTAAATGAGAGGGTTGGATTAGATGACCTTTAGGACCCTTCTACCTCTAAATCTATGATTGTATGGTTTTAAGAACTAAAATATCCCTTCTATTTTAAGCACTGTTCCTTTTTCATAGTTTACTCCTGGTTAGTGGGGTTTAGAGCCTTCTGTTTCCCATCAGAAATGTCAATACTGGAAATATTATGCAATTTAGGCAACCAAACCAGATTAGTTTTGAGCCTCTCTGAGTCTATAGGCATATTTGAAGGGAGATGGATGTTTGTAAATACTTGAAGTAAAGCATGGCAATTGGTAACATAATGAAATTAAATGACCTCACAACTTCCCCTTTAAAATTAGATTTAAACAGTAGGAATCTACAGAAATAAAAAGAGCATTTAAAAAATGAGGTAATATCACTCAGCAGGATGTTGAGCTACAGAACATTAACAATGCCTGTAAGGAAAGTGTAACTCTGATGAGCAAAAAGGAGTTATGGTACACTTAAAATGAAGATGTCATGTATGAAAGCCAGTGGATTCCTGGAAAGGTTCTTAACAAAACCCCTTAATATTGATAGATAGCAGGTAGTTCTCAGATGAAAGTCCACGAGGTCATCTACTGCCCCTTGTGACTCGGAAATATTCAACAAATATTTATTAAGTATCTACTATGTAGAATTAGAACTTATAGCTTCCTGAGTTGTTTTTCATGCTTTAAAAGTGATGTTCACCATTAGGGTGCTGGGGTAGGGGCTGGATATGAATGAATTTTGGTATCAGGAGGTTTACCCAGTGGTTTCATTTTTGTGGCCCCATAAACAATAGATTTTGATTTGTGTTTGAGGTCTCTAGGTCTTTATCTGTCATAGTCTTTATTCATTCTCCCAGTTTCCATCATGGACCATACTGCTACTACTCCTTGTAAATTTTGGCTGTGGAAATGTTTGGGCATGGGCTGGGAAACTCATCAAAGAATGAGCAAATCACTTTGTGCTGGCTTGAAGCATCTAAGATGAAATGTGTCTGTCATGACCATTGTCTAGAAGGTGCTAGGATATAATGAGAGGGGGAATGGGTTTGGAATCAGGAGATATGGGGCTTGAGTCTTGACTCATCCACTTACAATATTCTTGGCAAAATATTTAGTCGTTCACTAGTTGAAGGAAGTTGGACTAGAAAGCATTTAATGCTCCTCCCATTTCTTATTCTATTGTACTGTGACTTACACTTACCTCTTCAGTCTTATTTCATGTTACTCCTTTTTCCTCACTCTCAGTTCTTTTCACACTGGTTTCCTAACCATTCCTTGCCTCCCTATATTTATGCTGGTAGTCCACTATATCTGTAATGTACATCTTCTCTTTGACTCTACTTCTAAGGGTGTCTTCAAATCATGTCTTGAGTGCCATATTGTACATGTAGCCTTTTATAATCTGCCCAGCTATTGGTGTTCTCTCAGTCTTCAAATGACTTTCTATGGACTTATCTGTGTATCTGTGTTCTTCCCCATTAACCCAGTAGAAGAAAAAGAACATCTTGGAGGGCAGAGATTTCTTTTTTGTTTTTTTTTTTATCCTAAGTATCTTGCACAAAGTAAACACTATACAGATATATACACACATACATAACATATACATTTATATAGAAATACGCTATATATTTATACACATACATGATATATACATACATATGTATATTTATATATAGACATTTTTAGGATTGAATTTAGTATCATCTTATGGATTTCCGATGAAAATATTTTGCAAAATATCAACTGCAATGCAAATGAGTAAATATAAAGAAATAATGGAGTGGGTGGCAAAGTTGATAGAGCACTAGTCCTGGATTCTGAAAGACCTGAGTTCAAATCCAGCCTCAGACACTTGTTAGCTGTGTGACCCCAGGCAAGTCATTTAAGCTTTGCCTCAGTTTCCTCAACTAAAATAGAGACAATAATAGCACCTACTTCCCAGGGTTGTTGTGAGAGCATCCAATGGCATATTTATAAAGTGCCTTGTACGGTGCATGGCACATAGAAGGCACCATATAAATGCTGGCTGAGAATTACTGTACTAGATGATACATTAGTTCTTAAAAGAGTCCACACACTTCACAAAGTTGATCACTTGAAAAATTGGGCTCAGTGGTGCATAAATGTTATTGCCTGTTCTGCAGTATCAGAGTAAGGTGAGGACATTTCATACAACATTTAAAGAGATGTCTTTACACTTGAAGGTACATTAATTTTGAGGCATCCAGTGTCCATTCAGTCAAATCCCATACCAGAGCTTAAAATATTTTGTATACTAAATAGTATTTCATATCTCTGAGTCTTGGATCTGGGACAAATGGCTTCATCCAGAATTTATAAATGGGGAACGTGAGAGAAAGAGAGATGTGAACAGACTAGTAATGGTAGGGAATGAATTCAGGATCTCAGTTGCTGAGACCTGCTAAAACTACCTCATTCTCATTCATTGGATTACCTAATGACCAAAAAAAGAATAAATTTTAAAAGAGTTTAACCTCATTCATTGGATTACCTAACAACTGAGAAAAAGAATAAAGTTAACAAAGTTTAAAGTTGTGTTATTTCTCGAATTAGATTCCTGGCAAAAAGGAAGCAAGCATTTAAGTGTCTACTAAGGGCCAACCACTTTACAAATATTTTCTCATTTGATCCTTACCATAGCCTCATTTGGGGGGATGTCAGTACTACTATCATCTTTATTTTATCAATGAGGCAATTAAGGCAGACAAAAGTTGAGTGACTTTTCCACAGTCATATATGTAGTAAATGTTTGAGGATTTGGGGCATCTAGGTGGTGGAGTCAATAGCTGCTGGGCATGGAGACAGGAAGATCTGAGTTTAAATGTGATCTTAGATACTAACTGTTGTGATCCTCGGCAAATCACTTAATCTCTGTTTGTCTCAGTTTTCTCAAGTGTCAGATGGGATAATATTGCCCCTACCTCTAAAGATTGTTGGGAGGATCTAATGAGATAATAATTGTAAAGCACTTATCACAGTGCCTGGCACATAGTAAGTGCTATATAAATGTTAACTATTAGGATGATTATTATAATGATGTCTTTCTGACTTCAGGCCCATTGCTCTTTTCATTTCATGTCCTAGCTGAATGATAAACTCAAACAAACATTTATTGTTTGTAGTAAGTAAGCTTGGTGTAATAGAATGGAGGGGCAGCTAGGTCATTCAGTGAATAGTGCTGGGCTTGGAGTCAGGGAGCCTCATCTTTTTCAGTTCAAATCTAACTTCAGACACTAGCCATGTGATCCTGGGCAAGTCACTTAACTCTGCTGGCCTCAGTTTCCTCTTCTGTAAAATGAGCTGGAGAAGGAAATGACAAACCACTCCAACATCTCTGCCAAGATAATTCTAAATGTGGTCACAAAGAGTTGGACATCACTGAAATGACCAAAGAACATCAAAAGTAGAATGAAATTTGGAATCAGGAAAGCATAGGTTCCAGCCCTTCCCCAGATATATGCTGACAGTATGATCCTGGGCAAGTCACTTAACCTCTTAATGCTCACAAATAACTCTCTAAAATCATTTACTGATTTGCCTTGGCAGAAGGAGTTCCCTCACTAGGAATTCTTTATACCAATGAAACAACAGATTCCATTTTCCATCTTCTCTCTTTTTTTTTGAAAAATAAAAGGAAGCTAAAGATGGAATGTTTATTATAAATGAACGTCTGCATGAACTCAAATCCAATAAACATGTGTATTGGAGCTTAAATTGAGAAGTGCTTCATAACGAAGTGAGTACTCTGAATTTACAGATGATACAACTCTGTTCCAGGGAAAGTAAGCCTGAAGAAAGGAAGGTGGGGGGCATGCTAGCTATCTACAAGTATTTGAAGGGATATCATGTGGAGGTCAAGTTCTTTTAGGTCCCTGAGAACTGAACCAGGAGAAATGGGAGGAGGTTTCAAAGAAGCAAATTTAGATTTGACATCAGGAAAAAATGTAATGATTAGAATTGCCCAAGAGTAGAACAGGCTGTCACATTGGATAATGGGTACTCACTGCCTGAAGATCATCCAGCCAAGAATGGATGCTCACTCAATAGAAGCATTTTTGGGGGGAGTGGAGAGTGGATTGGATTCTGGAATTTGAGGCTTCTCTTTTCCCTATTCAGTGGGAAAACATTCACCTAATGGGAAATGTTTTTTCTGAATGTGGGTTATAGTAGATGACTATTGAGTTCGTTGTCTTCCAGCTCTGGAATTCTCTCTTTCCATTAATCCAAGAGAAGTTATTCCCTAATGGTAGCATTCCTTTTTTGAGCATGAGTTGGACTAGTTTATGACTACTGAAGTTTCTTCCAATTCTGGAATTCTTTCTTTTCTCTCTGTCTCCTGATAGCATGCCATATGACACTGATCTCCCCCCAATGAAATTAGAACAAGTTCATATTTTAGATATCAATTTGAAGTTCATCAGATCTGAAACATATTTTTAACCCTTATCTTTTGCCTACTATGTATTGGTTCCAAGGCAGAAGACTGGTAAGGGCTAGGCAATGGGAGTTAAGAGACTTGTCGAGGGTCACACAACTAGGAAGTGTCTGAGACAATATTTGAACCCAGGACCTTCTGTCTTTAGGCCTGACTCTCAATCCACTGAACTACCCAGCTGCTCCCATCTGAACCATCTTTTAAGGAAATGTTGGAGGACATTATGGCTCAGCTCTTTTCTAGCACAAATGCAAGCATGGAATATGCCTTAGAAAACCATTGTACTGACTTTCCCCAATTATTGAGATTTCATGGGGGAAGCAAACAGCAAGGGCTGTGTATGAATCTATTTATGGCTCTGTTAAAAATATTCTTTGTGTGTAAGAATGTGTCACTTTCCTGCACTTGGGGTGAATCTACTGTTGAATGGACTGGGGAAAGAAACCACCCACTGCCTGACTCAGAAGAGCTGATGCAAGTTTGGCCTTTAATAATAAGATTTCCTCTTTCATAAAAACCAGACAGGATGCCTCATTAGGCAAAGCCCACCTTCTTCCCTACCAGACTCCAAGCTCTGTGAACCAGATCTTCTTCCATAAAAAGAAACTTCTGACTTATTTTCTCTGACCTTTCATTCTTACCCTCATCCACCTGACTTGTATATGTCCCCCTCCTCAGAGTATTCTGAGTCTCTCCTTCCTTGAAGCAAACATCAGTGATCACTTTAGCCCTTGCACTAATAAATAGTTTTCCAACAACATGAAGATTAGTTAGGGACAGAAACAACTGTAGAATCAAAGCCTCCTGAGAGACATTGTGATTTAGTGGACAGAGAGCTGGACTTGAAGTCAGGAAGATCTAGAATCAAATCTCACCTTTGATTTTTACTAGCTGTATGACCCTGATCAGTCACTTAAACTCTCGTGGTCTTAGTTTCCTCATCTGTAAAGTAAGAATGTTGAATTCAATAACTTCTCACATCCCTTTTATGAACTTGTAATTCTCAGTTTAGATACCCTCTAAGGAGTGTGCTGGAGCTGACATGTATTGGCTCATGAGCTTTCCATCAGAGCCTTGCAAGGAAAGGGTAGATGACCATTTATTGGGAATGCCATAGAAGAGAATCTTCTGCCCTCATTTAATCTTTCTCACTTCTGGGTTAGACTAGTTGCCCTTCTGAAGTCCTTTGGAACACTTTTGTGAAAACCTTTATTAGCTTTTGCTGACTAAGATAAATCTTGAACTTCTTAGTCTGGGCATTAAAGATTATATTTAGTTCTCAATCTACCATACCAATTTTATTTTATATGATCTCCTTCCATTCACCTACTGCAGAGTATATAGAATCATAGATCTTGAAGATGGAAGGGGTCTTAGAGGCTATATAGTACATCTTAATCTTCCATTTTACATATGGAAAATGGAGATCCAGATAAATCAAGTGAATTGTCAATGTTTACACAGTCTGAGGGGAGATATGAACTCAGGTCTTCCAGACTCCAAGTCTAGTGCCCTAAGTATTATGCTATATTGCCTTTAGTATGTGCATTTTTTCTTGTTCAATCATTTTCAGTTATGTCTGACTCTTTGTAATCCCATTTTTGGGTTTTCTTGGCAAAGCTACTGAAGTAGTTTGCCATTTTCTTTTTCAGCTCAATTTACAAATGAGGAAACTGTGGTAAACAGGGTTAAGTGACTTGCTCAAGGTCACACAACTAGTGTGTCCGAGGCAAGATTTGAACTCATTAAAATGTATGTGCATCAATGTGGAGGCCCAGCACTCTACTCACTATGTCACCCCACTGTCCAAAGATACCTTTATTATTGCCAAACTCATTGTTTTATTTATTGTTCTTCAAAGATGTTATATATAGTCCTCACCCTGTGGCATCTCCACTCCTCCCGCCCTGTTCTCATCCTTTTATAGCCTAGATTAAATCTTATCGCTTTTATGAAATCTTTTTCTGGCTACTTCAGACCAGAAAGGAATCTAATATTTAAACGATATGCTTGTTTTTTCTGCTGTAGATCAGCAGTTCTTTTCTTCATATTAAACAACCATTGGAAGAAATTAGAAAGTACTTTCCTAGACCCAGTGGCATAGTTTTACAGCACTTTTCACAACAATTCCTTCTATCACAAGGCTCAGCATTGCCACTTTTCATTAAAAATCAATAAAAAACAGATTCTCCATTGTCTGGTAGTGTAACTGAGTAATTCTTTTCTCTTGAACTGTCCCTGTGCTGAAATAAGTAAGATGGGATCAACTTCACTTTAATGGGTGCTGATAGGAGTGGAGAGAGGGTGGATAATCCTGAATGGAAAAGTAGGTTTCCAGGATATGGAAAAGGAACCAGATGAAGAAAAAGAAAGAGATGCTCCAATCAGAGTCCTTTATTTCATAAGAGGCTTAGTTTCCTGTTTTGGATTTAGCCAATTATGAGAAGTCTAGGATAGGCTGACTTATTTTATGTAAAGGACTCATGATCTACCTACCCTACTCCTACTTCCTGTTCTGACCACATATGACCAAATCTGTAGACACTTAGCTTGAGGTATTAGTGTAGCTTCATATTTTTAAATGTTCACTTTCTGTATTCACATAGTTTGAAATCTGCATGAGGGAAAGGAACTGATGAATACGCCTGTGATGGGGCTCTACCTATTCCATCCTCCAATTACTTTTTATATGTTTTGTATTTATTGATGTATGTACATGCTGTCCCTTTCCCCCTTCTAAATAATGGAGGTTCCTTCATTTATGTCTTTGTGTCCACATTTCTTGGCACACAGGGGCTTAATAAAGATTAATAAAATAAAGATTCATATGAATGAATATGATTCTATGTCTCCTTAATGTTTGAACCAACCTCCAGACTACTTGGAGAACTTGGAAAGATCAAAATATTCTTACTGTCTTTTGGAGAACTCCGTCCACAGTTGCTCAGTGCTTTTAAGCTGCTCACCCTTAGTATAATCTGCCCCTTCTCAACCTCTCTCTCTCTCTGTCTCTCTCTCTCTGTCTCTGTCTCTCTCTCTCTCTCTGTCTCTGTCTCTCCTTTTCCCTCTCCCTCTCCCTTTGTGTTTGAATGTGTCTCTGTCTCTCTATCTCTTAATTTCTCTTTGTCTCTCTCTCTCTGTCTTCCCCCACCCTCAGAAAAAGGAGCAATTTGGGCCACTGGAGAGATATGTGGGCTTCTTTATATCACAAGCTATTATTGAGTCAATGGGTGCCCATGGAACAATTTGGAAAGTTTTGGGGCCAGAGTTCTTATCCATGACCATTTCAATTACTTCTTTTTTGTGTCCCAGATGGCCAAAGGAAGAGATTATCAGTAATAGCTTACTACACCCTCAGTGCCTAAGAAGAAAATCTTCTTCCAAAGTGATATGCTTAGTTTTGGGGAATGATTAAAACACTTAAAAATATCCAGTTGAATATGCTTTCAAACAATGTAGTGTTTGGACTAATGTGACCCATTGAAAGTCATGTTTTCTCATTTTCCCTTTAATAAAATAGCATTTTGAATTATTAGTTATAATTAGATATTGCTAAAATATAATATATAACATAATTATATGTATGCATATATATATATATATATATAATATAGTTATAAATTAGGCCATTGAACTGATTGTCCTTGAGCTCTTAGATGAACAGGATCTCATTGACATAATCACTATTGAATCTAAACCTATCTAAGATCTTAAAATTGATAAGGAGTTCAGATTTTACTTACTCCAGGTATCTCATCCCTAGTTAAGAATCCCTTCTGTAACATTCCCAGGAGTTGTCTATAAGTTTATTTGAACATTTCCAGTGGCAGGGAAGTGATTATTACTTTGGGACACAGTTTATTCCAGTGTTCATTAGTTTTGTCAGAGAGGCCCTCATCATATTGGTCCTTGATATTCCTATCTCTAATTCTCTTTACCTAAAGACATCTGTGTGGCACAATGAGTAGAGCACTGGGTCTAAAGCCAGGAAGACCTAAAATCAATTTCAGACTCATACACTCACTAGTTGTGTGATCCCAGCCAAGTCACTTTGTTGGCCTCAGTTTCTGCAGCTATAAAATAAGGATAATAACAGCACCCACTTTTAAGGGTTGTTATGAAGATCAAATAAGGTAATATTTATAAAACGTTTAGCCCTGTGCCTGCTAGATAGTAGGAACTTTAAAATGTCCTTCCTTTCTCTTTTCTCCCCTGCTCAATCTCTCCCCTTCTTCCTCCCTTTCCTCTAAAATTTTTCCTTTCCCTCAGATGCTCCTTTTCTTCCCTTTCTTTTTTTTCATTTCTTCTTTATTCTAGTTCTATCTTTTCTTTCATATGATAGCCTTTTGAATACTTGAAAGCAACACTGGTTCTCTTAGCCTTCTCTTCCAGGTAAATACCCATTTATTCATATCACCAAACATTTGTTAAGTTGCTCATGTACCAAATGTTGAGCTCTGCACTGGGGATACAAAGACAAAAAAATGAAATAATCCCTCTCTTCAAGGAACTTACCTTGGAAATTGCCATTTCTTGTAAGATGTGTTTTTCAGATTCACCATCTTTCTGGTTATTCTCTTCTGGTTGCATTCTGGTTTGATAAAGCTACTTTTCAAGTGGGGTGTCTAGATTTGAACATGATATTCTAAATGGCAGTGTGGAGAAGTGGACAGAGTGCTGAACCTGAGGTCTGTAAGATCTGGACTTGAATTTTGTCTCAGGCACTAAGTACTTTTGTGACCTTGAGCAAGTCATTTAAACCCTATGGGTTTCAGTTTGGTAATCTGTAAAATGAAGGGATTGCATTTAGATGAGCCTTAAGCTCCCCTTCTAACTCTAAATCTACAATCCTATGAAAAGAGAAACCCTTGTAGATAAACACCTTTTGTCAAGCTTATTCATTTTGAATATCCTTCAAAAGGAGCAGAATTCTTTGGAAAATTGAGCTAAGATATTATCAGGGAAAGATTGGTAAACAGCAATCATAGTCACTAATGGGGAGGCTGTTTGTGAACAAGAGCATTACATGGAGTGAATGCCAAGGTCTGATAAACATGGAGTAGGCTTGGGCCACTAGAAACTAGTAAGATGTAAGCCATCTTTTTTAGGATTATGTAGCACCAAGCTTAATGACTAGAATATAGTATTTGCTTAAAAAATACTTGTTGATTTATTGGTTGATTTTTGCAGCTGAATTCACAAAACTTACCCACCTACTTATTTTTTTACTAGCCCATCATATTTTGTTTGCAAGGTTCTTCACATCTCTCTTCAATTTGCTTCCTGTAGATAGAATATTTTATGACCATCCTTCGGTATCAATGTGCAATATTTCTAGTTGTCTTCACTCAACTTTGAAAATCTTTAAAAAATTCCCCCCAATAATGTTTTATTGATCCCCCTCCATATAGACATAGAAATAATTATTTTACATTTGTTTTCTTACAATTGGGCATCCACATTCTCTCAGTCTTCTTTTCCCCTCCCATAGTTGGTAAATAATCTTAAATAGGTTATACATATATTATCATACATTACATATCTCCATGTTTGTCATGTGAAAGGAGACATACTGTACATGAAAGAAAAAACTCATGAAGGAAATAAAGTGAAAAAAAATGGTATCCTTTGATCTGCATTCCAACTTATCAGTTCCTTCTGTGGTGGTGGGATGGCATTTTTCATCAAGTCCCTTGGAGTTATCTTGGATCCTTGCATTACTGATAATGGTTAAGTCATTCACAGTTGATCATCCTACAATTTTTCTGATATCCTCTTTGAAAAAACCATAGCAAGTCATCAGAGGAGCAAAGACCCCTGCTTATTGCCATTACTTTAATTACCTCAGATTTTTTTACTTTACTCACCAAAGGCAAGTAGTCCACTTTATGGCTGATTTAACTTCTTTATTAACTAGTAGAAAGAGTGAATAAATAGTTCCATTGATTATATTTCAAGGTGACATTAATTTGGAGACCTGCCAGATACCTACTTGGATAGAAAAATGATCCAAATGAATCCTAGGAAAGGCTAAAAGAAGTGAGCGAATTCACAGCATAATTTCAATAATAAAATTATGTATAAGAAAACATAAAAATGTGAAGACAAAATTAGAGATCATCAAAAATGTGGGGAAAACCCTTAGAGTCTTGTTTTTAAAAATTTTTCAGGTACAAAAGCTATGCTAAAAAGATGAGATGAATTTACAGTGGTATAGGGTTTCAATACCATTTAAAAAGCTGTTACCAAGTGCCCAAGACTATGTCTCCATGATACTACCATAGTCAGCAAGTTTGGAAAGACAAGAAATAATCCCTACCCCTCAGTATCTCATATACTTCTATTCTTCTGGACCATCTTCTGCTGCCTTTCTACATTTAGATTCACTCTTCCTGACCAACTGCAGAGTTCCCCTCCACCCTGCCCAAAAAGTATCCCAGATGTCTTTGAAAAATGCCTTTTGCCTATCATTTCCTGACTTAATCACATACAGTGACTTCCTTTATTTTATCACATAAAGAATACAAAGTTTCCTTAGTATTCAAGGCCTCTTTACCAATTCAGTGTTGGCACTTCTTTCAAGATTCACTGTTAAGACCTGACTTTTTTGAGAAACCCTTCCTAGGTTTGCTAACTTAAACATTTGCTTTTACTCTGAATTTCTACTGATAAATATATATATATATATACATATATATATGTATATACATATATATATGTATATATATATGTGTGTGTGTATAGAAATAAATACACATATACATATAAATATAATTTAAATCACACCATTTACCAGTTAATAATAGTACACTTTTTAGTTTATCTTTAGTTATTATATTTAAATATCTTCAAGTAGTACCCAGACTGACTTATGGCAAGGACTTTTAACTTCCCCTTTGGACAAAGATTCCAAAAGTCCTCAAAAGTCAGTTAAAAAAAACCCTGATACAACTTTGGCTCCTTACTTTGGGATATCCATTTATTCATTTAATTCAGCAATAAGTGTTTATTAAACATCTACTGTATGTCAGACACTGTGCTAGGTGCTGGGGAATTAAAGACAGAAATTATATGAAGAAATATGTCTTCTCAAAGAACTTATATTCTAAATTATTTTGCATCAAAATACTTAAATGGAATATTGGGAAGGTATTGGACTTTATAGGCATGACTTTATAGGCTAGACTACCCCTGGGGAATAGGTGGATGTTATCCTGTGAACTATGGGGTCTCTGACCTCTATTTTTCTCATTTCTAAAATGAGGAGTTTTGATATGATGATCTCAAAGTTTCCTCTCAACTCCCAATCTGGGATCTGATTGTAACATCCATGGTCTTAAGTGGGGTTTAAACTGCCTCACAGAATTCCACAGTGCCCCCCAGAACTCCAGGAGAGGGGGCAGTTGGGGCAATTAAGAACCTGGGTATAAAAAGCGAAGACAGCCAACTTGTAAGAACACTTTGGACACTACTTTTTGGGTTTAAGGGGCTGGGAAATAGAGTTAGGTTGCTCTTTTTGTTAGCTCATCTCTGACCTCAGGGAGCAGAATGTTACTTTGCTGGTTTACTCCATAGAGCAGGGGTCGGCAACCTTTTTGGCCGTGAGAGCCATAAACGCCACATTTTTAAAAATGTAATTTCGTGAGAGCCGTACAGTGCTCACAGTGCGCACTTCTGTAACAGCACCTGAAAAAAAATTGACTTTATGGCGCCTGCAGAAAGAGCCATATCTGGCCCTCAAAAGAGCCAGATATGGATTGAGAGCCATACATTGCAGACCCCTGCCATAGAGACTATACCAGGCTGTTAGCTCTGAGAAAAGCTACTTCACTTGCAAGATCTGAACTAATTTTCAATCAAGTTTACCTTCACCATCTTAAACTTAGTAACATTAGATTAGGAAAAAAGTTAGTGAGTGAGATAAAAGTTAAGTTATTCAAAACACTTTCCCCTCTGGGGAATGTGAAGCCAACAAATTTATTCAAGATTTTAGATAGCTTACCTCCTCCTCATTCCTAAAATCCACCTCCCTTCTCCCTGTTTTCTCAAAGTTAATAAATCCCTTTCCTAGTTAAATTTGAGAGCCTGTGTGAAGTAGGCTATACTTACCATCAATATATATTACCTAAGCAAATCTTTATCTAAGCAAGCACTGGTGCAGCTTTTATCCTGAGAGCAAGTCTGCTGTATTGAAGACAACTTGAACCTTCACTATCCCAAGGTTTAGGGAATAGTCTTAAACAGAGGGAGTAGCTAATCTCAGTGGGATTATTTCCTATCAATCTACCAATTTAGCCTTGGATTAGTCAAGCTTGTTCAGCCTCCATTACTTGACCTAAAGGGGATTCAGTTAACTGTTATTTCCTTCTTCTCTAACTGCTTAAAGATGGGGAAGGGGAAAAATCTATTCACTTCTACCCCTCCCCTTTGCTAGGATAGCAGCATACTCCTTGCTCTGACTCCATTACCAACCTTTGCAAATCTGACCCAATTCAACATGATGGACCTAAAATTTTGATGCCTAGTGAATGGAAGCAGTTTTGCCTAGTAGCTGAATCCCAAGGGAGCTGTATAGAACTGCCATGATTTGAACCTAAATGTAATTGAGAGGACCTTGACCCTTTGTTTTCCATATGTTGGTTCCAAAACTTAATGGTGGCAGAAATTGATGAAGTTTTGACCTAGCTGAGTTCTAAGCAGATGACTTGGAAGCATGAAGCATTTTACTTGGCTTTCTGCATTTTGATAGATTCATTTGGGGGACAAAGAGTTCAGTCTTTGATGAGATGCTGATGTGAAATTAGTAAATGACTGCACCCAATTTTCAAAATTTCAAGTCCTTTGTGAATGCATGTGCACCACAGATAACATACACAGATGTACATATTTATGCATTTGTCTGCTACAAATAGGTGAGGGATGTGAGAGACTGAAATGGAAAGCATAAATTTTAAGT
The DNA here is from genome assembly GCF_016433145.1 of Gracilinanus agilis. Classification (NCBI taxonomy): domain Eukaryota; kingdom Metazoa; phylum Chordata; class Mammalia; order Didelphimorphia; family Didelphidae; genus Gracilinanus; species Gracilinanus agilis. The sequence continues at coordinate 87,335,816 of NC_058134.1, forward strand.
TAGCACATTTCATATGGTGTGGGGGGGACCCAAAACTTGGCTTTTTTCTTTACTAAAAATGTTGAGTTTCTTGTGTTGCATTTTGAGACCATCCAGAGATCAAGATTTGTCTCTCAATCCTCCTCTTTATAGCCTATGGCTGGGCCTTAGGTTCTTTGCATCAGAATGAGAAACTTACAGTATATAAAAATTTAATATGCATTCTTTCAGTACAATGAAAAGACATGAACGAAATGAGCTCAGATGGTGCCTTAGAAGGGGGGAAGATGAAATCGAGTTTATGGTAATTGCAGAAATGGGAGCTTGCAGTCTGTTTTGCCCCTTCTCTGTTTTATAAAGGCATTAGCTAATCTGTATAATCCCATTTCTTCCCCTAGTCCTTTCCAGGAGGGAAAGAACTTCTTGCCTGCCTTCTCCCAGTAAGCAACAATATTTTGCCACAAGGAGGGCAAGTAATACTCTTCTGTCTAGTGCTTTCCAGTTGTGTAGAAAGAAAACAAGACCTAAAATCCCATGGGTTAGACTAGATAGAAGCAGGCTCAGAAGTGAAGTCTGAGAACGTTTCTTAAACCACTGTAGAAACTATTTCTCCCCATCCCATGATAATGTAATTGCTTTAAATGCTTCTTGCATTATTCCCATCCTCTCACTCGTGTCAAAGTTGATTTGAGGATACTTGAAATTAGTAGCTTCATTTTACTTATAGTGCTACTTGTAGACCCTTGACCCTTATTATCTCAAGGGTTTCTGATACATAAGATATTTTGAGTGTTATGCTCTTATAAAACATATATGTCATTGAAAGATTTCATTGCTTTACATGTTTAAGCCTGAAAACTTAAATGCACAGCATTGTATGAATTACAATGAATTTCTTATTGTGAATTAGATAGCATCCTATTTAATCTGCATTTAGGTTAATGGAGATAATGTGCAATACATTGAAAAGAACCTTGAATTTGGAGTCAGAGGACCTGGTTTCAAATCCTCCATCTATTACTTTTTACCTCTGTGACTTTACCTCTCTAAACTTGTTTTCCTCCTCTGTAAAATGAGAGAATTTTAAAAAGCCCTATTAATAGTCAAGATGCATATAATGCTTTAATAAAGTAATAAGTATCCAATGTGTTGAACTCAGGTCTTGTGACTTCAGAATTATTATAACTCCTCCTATTTTGTACTAGAAGCTAGTGAACTTTGCTAAGTATCATTCCAACCTGGTAAATGACTTTTGTACTCTTAATTATGAGACCTTTAGGTTTATATATTAGAAACAATTTCTGCACAGCGAGGACCCAGGAAAATAGCTAGCTATTTTGTATTTGGAGCAGTAGCTCAAAATATACCCTTATGTGAACTTTATAATTCTTGATATGAAAATAATACAGGACATAACATGAATCCTATCAATATGGATGGGAAATTTTCTATTATTTTGGCTTTTAAGTTGCTGGGATATATGTATCTTATTTTTATGACCTCAGTATTTCAATATCATGGGATGTAGCCCAGGTTTTCTCACTTTAGCTTTTAACCCTGATAAGGGCTTAAATCTTGGAAAGAGTAACTAAGAGAAATGTAGAATCTCTTTATTATAATTTCTTGATGACTGGCTGGTGGACCATCTGTCAGACATAGCTTCTTTAAGATATATATATGTATATGTATATATACATATATATACACACACATATCGACTAATTATAATTTAAGTTTTGAATGAGAACTTAAAGGTACCTACACTTTCCCAACAAACAAAATCAGTTAACCAGACAACCAGCCTTAAAGTCTGGAATAAATTGAGGTTAAATTTAGGAAAAGGATCCTGGAGGACTTTATGACATGCTAGGTGAGTAGTAGGATTATGGAGAAGTAAGTGAAAGGTTTTCTGAATCTTATATCAAAAACAGTGCTCAGTCCTTTCCCCTTAAGTGGAATGAGAGATACCGCCAACAAAGGCAGATCTTGAAAATTGGTCCAAGGTAAATCATTTCTGGCTAAGAACAATTTGTACATGGTGGTTTTGCTTTTGGCAAAAGATTGAGAGGCTATTAACTAGAAAGCTAACAATTGGCCCCTGTGATTAAAGATTGGGTAAAGGACAATAAAAGATGTATTGTGGGATACCGTCCAAGGACACTGACTCTAGGGTCAACCTCTAGCATATTAAACATGTATAAGTAGTTTAATCCTCTCCTTGAAGTAAGTTTTGGGCTCCTTGGGGCCAGTGATAACATTTATTTTATAAGGCTTAAAATCAGACCTTTGGGCATTTAAAAAATCACTTCTCAAAATGTATTATATTTTTAATTTGCTGGACACCAACTATAATAAGTCATGTTTAATCTAATGATCATTGGTCTTTGTACTGTTGTATATAAAAATTAAGCATGGAGGTTTTATACTAAATTTATAAGTATTTGTTGGTAAAGGGAAATAAAGAGAGAAATAAGGTTTCTAGCCTTTCTAACTGAAAGTAGGATCAGGTCCACTCTTCTCTTGCCAGAGATGGTTCTGTAGATAAAAAGTCTTCAGGACAGCTCAGAGAAAGAGCAAGACCAGAAAGAGGGACAGGAGCCAAGAGAGCTACTGAATTTCCCAAACTAGCTTTTCAAACCTCTTCTAAGTTCCTACCCTGGATCCTTCAATAGCCAACAACCTTCATAGTCATTTTATGGCCTCCAGAGTGCCCCATTATGGCAGACATGTGACTCTGTGACTCCTATAGTGAGTCTCTCTGGGATTGGACTGGGTTGGAGGTTCCCAAGATATTTAATTCACACAAACCCTTGACCCCTTCGGATTCTTTGAGAGACCAGCATGTTAAGTCTTCCCACTCTTGGTTCTTCAGTAGATTAACATGTCAGTCTCCCCAAATGAATCATCCCACATATGGAGTCTATATGTTTAGGATTTTCTCATCAAGGTACATAAGAGCAGAAAAGATATTGTACATTTCACATAAGGTATTATAACAATTTGGATACTTAAAAGAAAGAGAAGAAAAAGAAATGATTGATAGGTGCATTGACAAAGAGCCATTAGGAGGCATTCCCCTTTTTGTCACAAGGGTTTACAATCAGAATAAATGGAGGACTCAACCCCACCTCGGTTCAGTTCATTATATCTGAAGATTCACTCTGAATCTCATAATGTAGTGTTTAATTTCTGCAAGCATCCTTACAGCATCTTCTCCAGAAGATCAGCTTTTCTGGTCAAGGGTATTGGTACCTAAAATTGCTTTAAAAAGTCAAAGACTTTGAGCTTTTAGGATAATTACACAATCCTCACTTCAGGAGGATATATATCAACAATATAATTGACACAGGATGTATGACTAAGCTATAAGGTAAGTTATTGATGTAAAAAAACATTAATATATGGATCAATTCTCCCAAAAACATGAGAGAGACAATTAAATTTTAAAAATATATTAAAATCATATATGTATATGAGTATAAATTGAAATTATAAGTCCTTGATTCCCAATCAAGGTCCAACAAGGTAGCTTTATTCAACAAGCATGTACAACAGGTGCAGCAATATTGCCATTACCCACCATCAGCCATGACTACAAAGAGGTGCCATATTAAAGAGGAAAGAATGGGTAAAAGCCTGACAAAAAGGGAAATATCCCTAAGTCTGATTTCTACACTAATCATAGAGATAACAAGCCAGAATTAAAGCCAAATAGAATTAGATTTTAGCCTCATATCTTAAAGGCAGAAAACAGGGATGTGGAGCCTCAGGAGTTGCTGAACAGCCCTCTTATCTTGCCATTGATATTCACCACTCCCACAGGGGTTGTTGGCATCCTTGATCCTGTACTCCTTCACATGGATCAGTGACTTATTAGCAGTCCCTTTTTCTGGAATCTGATACAAACATCAGTTAAATTCCCATAAGATTTAACAGTATAAAATGTCCCAAGAGTCTTAGTGTAGTTTGAACTTTAATAACTTGAAGAATAGGGTTGAACTTGATGACTTTTGGGGCTCCTTCTAAATCTAAGATTGTTTCTTAAGCTCTAATAGCTTAAAATTGCACTGTCTTTTGGGATACCCTCTATAGTGTTTAAGGTTTGTAAATTGCTTTACATACACTGTCATTTCAAAGTTGCAACAATGCTATGATGTTAAACTCTGGAGGTATGTTTAGAAGTGAAAAGCTTTGAGAGTCAGAGATGCCAAAAGACTTACCATGGTCAGGTATTTAGCAAGTGTCAGAAGTAGGTGTGTTGGGTGGGTCTTCTTTCTTTAAGTCAAGCATCTTCTCCACTATGGCAAGTTGCTTCTTTCTCTCTCCAGGTACTAATATAGTACTTGCTACTTCAGGGATGATGAAAATAGATAATTCAGATCAGCCAAGTGGCCCAAAGTCAAGGTGGCTTATTGCAAGCTATTCAAATCTCTTACCTTTGTAGAAATGGTTTGAAATTCCTCAAAGAATAACCCAGGCAACATATACCTCTGTGTCCAACACTGGCTATGATTCTATTATTCCTTCAGTCCTGTCCCTCGTCTGTAATTTCCCAGGAATATTCCTTAGAGAATCTACTTCACATACTAGAAGCATTCTCATTTTTTAAATCTCTCAGAGATTCAAGTGTACTCCCTCATGGCTATTTGTGCTCAATTATATCCCCACTTCCCAATTCACAAAATGAGAAGAGAGGAGGGAGATGTGCAGAAAACCTAAAATGACCCAAACAATCATGACTTCTAAGGATGTTCAAGAGATCAAGGTTGAGCTTCTTTGTCATTTCATTTTTGAGTCACCTCAACTTTTGGAATTGAAAAAATCATGATTTGACAAATAGGTAACTTAACCAATTCCAAATAATTTAAATTAACCTATCAATGGAAGAGACATTTTAGAGCTGCATTATAACAATATTTAGTGACTTTTGTAAAACACTACAGAGGACTTTAGTACACTATCTCATTTGCACCTTAAGGCAATTTATAGGAAAGGAATGGCAGTTCTGATTCTTCTTTTATAGATGAGGAAATTGAGAGTCAGAGAGCTCACAGTCAACACAGCTAGTGTAAGAACCCATATCTTCCAGACTCCCCATGAAGAATCTATCTTCGCTCCCTCTTGCTTATTTAAGCAACCTACAAATCATATCCTCCCTACCCTAACTTCAGTTGACTTATAGCAGCTATTACCTTCCAAAATGCATCAATATATCATATCAAATATATTTTATTCAAAAAAGTATTTTATTTATATCTAAAAGAAGGAAAACATTTAAAAATTATTATTATATTATTGTTACAAAGGGAATAGTTTTCTAGCTTGAAAGCTCAGCCCAAAGCCTGGAGAGAGAACAAAGTTTTCTTTTTTAATTGGCTGTAAACAAACCTTTTTCTTCCTGCCTGAATTTTTTCACCTGCGTAGATATATCTCATGAAGAGAAGATCTGGTGCCCAGGCTATAGTTAAAATAAGTTTATTTAGAATGCTTAGATGAACAGCCTCATAGTTGATTCATTTTTGTAAGCCTTCATTAGGAGTTCTATAAGCTGGGTATAGTTCTAAGTGGGGAGATAAAGACCAATAGAAACCTCCCCACAAAAAAAGCAGAAAGAAAACAATCCCAGCTCAAGAAGTGTAAAGTCTATTAAGGGAAGCTATGTTCATAGACAAGTAATTAACATATATGCACATATAATGTTTATGTATATGCATATGATAATGTATGTATGAACACATGTACATATACATAAAATGCACACAAAAATAAGAGCAGGTGGAGAGGATGTGCAATATGAAATATATTAAATTATGAAGCACTAATTCAGAGTAATTGAATATATGATCTTTCTGAAATAGAAAAGTCAAAATATACCGTACATTTATTGCTTTCAAGTACATACAGTAACTAGAATTAAGCTGGCAAATTGTTTCTGAGTAGAGGTCCTCAGGGAACTTGCTTTAATGAGCTTCAATGTGAGTTTGTAATTAGAATATCAATTGGTGATATGTAAATGATGCTACTAAAATGCTTGAGAGTGTTTTCAAAACAGTTTGTTCTCTTAAGTAGTTTAAATACCTCCCCTCTAAAGTTCCTTTTAACTATAAGATTCACTATTAGCTTACCTTTTTAATTGCCTAGAAAAACTTTCTTTATAGATAATATAAAGGTGCACACCCATTCAGCTTGAATTACCACAAATTTCAAATTAGTGTAAGTCTGAATTAATGAGTGATTACATTACTACAAGAAAATGTCATGTTATAATTGAGGAATTTTAAAAGCTAAGCAGTGCCATTCAAACAATCCACGAATATTTATTAGGTAGCCAGTAAGACAAGGCAATATAGTCTCTGCCTTCAAGAAACTTTTATTCTGTGGGGGAAAACATGTATTCATGCATATATAAAGAAATGGATTGAAGGTGAGTTTGGTGGGGAAAGCTCTAAACACTGGAGGAATAAGGAAAGGCTTTGCTATAAGTTAAGGGAAAGAGATTCCCTTTATAGTACCTACTATGTGCCCAGGACTCAATACTTTAGAAATATTATCTCATTTGATCCTTGTAGAACAACTCTGTGAGTTAGGTGCTGTTATCTCCATTTTACATTTGAGGAAATTGAGGCAAACAAAGGTTAAATGTCTTAGAGTCATGTGGCTAGTTGGTGTCTGAAGTAGAATTTGAACTCAGGTCTTTCTGATTCCAGGTCCAGAATGGTATCCATTCTGCCATCTTTTGCCTTCCTATAGGAAGTATTTTAAAAGAAATGTATGATATAAAAAGATGTTAGGAACAAGGGATAACCAATGGAGAGTTAGCTAGGATGCTTGGTTGGTATTCTGCTGTCATAAAGAGGTAAACTGATGGGAAGATAAAAGTCACATGGAAAGGGCAGGCATGGGTGGGTTGTGAAATGTACCCCTGGAGAAGACCCCAAATGGATGAGATTTCATTGTATTTTAAGAGTATTGCAGGACCATTAATTTAAAGATGGAAGGGACAAAAGGGGCCATTGAGATTAACCCTCCTTATTCTACATGATAGGCTATGAATTTCAAAGGAACTTTTCTCAATACATTTCTTTTCATCTAAAATTATATAGAAATATGAGTTATTGAGTATTTTTTGCTTCTCAGTTGTGACCAGACTTTGCATTCACACACACACACACACACACACACACACACACACACACACACACCACTCTTAGTGGGTGTTGAAGTCATTAGCTAATGGCAGTGACTGTCTAGATACAACTTAAGAAATGTTTAACTGGCTAGTAGAGCTGAGGATACAAGGATGAAACACATTTTAGTCCTATCCTCAAAGAGCTTATTTTTGATGTGGATATAAAAGATCACACAAATAATTATTATGTAATCTAGAATATGATAAATGCAAAGACAGTGTCCAGACTAAGTACTGTTGAAGATTTGAGGAGGAAGAAATCACTTTTATTTGGGCAAGGGATCAGGGAAGGCTTCATGAAGGAGGTTACTGGATGGCAAGTGACCTTCCTAACAGGGAGAAGGACTACCTCTCACTTAGCTATTCAATAATTACAAATGTCTTGGGATATTCAAGGAAGGGCCTGAATAATGAGATTCTCAAAATCTTTCAAGTTCTTCATCCATCTGAGGCTATCCCCAAATAAGTCTAAGGTAATTTTAATCACAACACTGTTTTAAAGAGGATTAAATATTTTTGAGATTCCCCAACATGTTTCTTTGTGAGCTACCAACAAACACAAGTGAGGGAGCATTTCCCCATAGGCAGCAATATTTCTTTGTAGCAAGATTGAGTCAATCCATGGCCAAAGAGCAGAATCTAAAAAAAAATCAGTGGATTCCAGCATTAGGTGTGTGTGTGTGTGTGTGTGTGTGTGTGTGTGTGTGTGTGTGTGTGCGCCTATCTGTCTGTCTGTTTGTCTGTCTAGTACCACCTCTACTTGCAACCAAAGCTGAGGAATGTGAAGGATGTATTTAGACTTGAGCTGCTTTTGATGTTTGGCATGGTCCCATCTTTTAACATCTTGACCTACATTTATAGGCACTTAATAAATGCTCACCCCAAAGAATTACCTAGAGACTTGTTGGGGGTTACTATAGTTATTAGCCCAGAGCCACTATTCCATTTGCAGCCTGCTAATCTGAAGGTGACTTTGCTTCTCTCTGATAGATGAGAGAAAGCAAATGAGTGTTGAGTATGTTTTTTTAAGGGCATTATCAATGATTTATGAATATGAAACATTACAGTGAGAAAAGAAGAATGAGGTTGAAGAATATTTGTGCACTGGTACTGCTCAGCCATACTGAGTTTGGAGGGGGAGGCATGGGTCTTCAGGTTGACACAATTGTGGCTGTGAGTTATAGGCATTTGGAGAAAGTGGAGACTGTAAATGACTGGAGTTCAGCCAGGTTGGAGGTAAAGGAGATACTGTTGTCTAGCAAGAGTTGAGATTTGGGGTATGTTAGTGTTTTTTATGTATAACAATAATGAAAGGTCGATGATGAACAGTTTTAGTTAGGTGTTGGATGAAAAGACAATTAATATTTAATTTTGAGCATAAAAATAACCAGAAGAGACTCAGGGATAAATACTTCCAGCTACTTGACAGTTTGGGGAGACAGCCTATTACAGTCTTAACAGGGCACTGCACTTGGAATCAGGAAGATCTGTGTCTAAATCTCAACTAGGATGCTTGATAGATTTGTAAACTTGGGTAAGTCATTAAACCATCTGTGACTCAGTTTCTTCATCTGTGAGAGGAGGGGATTGAGTTTGATGGGTTCTTTCAACTCAAAATCTCCATTTCTATAGGAAGAACTTTGACTGGTGATGGAGACAGAAGAGAGAGGTTCTTAGGATCATAGCTTTAGTGACAGAAGGAACCTGTGACACCACCTGGTTCAATTCTCATTTTATTGTTGAGGAAACTGAAGTTCAGAGAAGTTAAAAGAAATGACCAAAATCACACAAGTAGAAAGTGTCAGAATCAGCTCTCTCTCTCTTCAAATCTAGTGTTCTTTCCAGTGTCCAGGAACATTCACTGTTCTTATGGTCTTTGAGGTATTGAGCTAACCCTGGATGCTTAAAGACCATGTTAGAAGAGGATAAGTTGGAAAGACTTCAGTGACGCCTGTTTAAGAATCCATTGATCTATCTTCAGAGTTTTAAAAAGGTTGCAGGTGATGAATTTTTTGGCTGTACTATCATGAAAACTCAATATTGAATCTTAAGAGTTGTGGTTTGCCTTGGTGGAAGATGCATACACATTCTTTTGAAACTGTAGATTTTTGAAACCATATTCCCATTTTAGAGATGAGGCTACTGAGCCTCAGAGAGATTAATTGGTTGGCCAAAGATCTACTTACTGTTCTGTAAATTTTGGTGAGATGCAACTTGGGAAATCAATCAATGAGTAAACTTATTCTTTGCTAGGTTGGTTATGAGAGAATTCTAAAATGAGAAGCTAAGCTACTCTCTACCTCTTTCCTACTTCTCCCTCTCTTTACTATCACTACTTTGAGGTAATAAAATTATTTAAGCTACTAGCAGTCTTATGATTTAATTTTAACTATTACAATATCCATGTCATGACAAAGAAGAGAGGCAAACTCCCCCATGGTTATTAAACATCTATTAATCATTAGAGGTGTAATTTGAACTCTGGGCTTTTCTGATTCCCAGTCTGATTCTGTTTCACTTATACTGTGCTGATAAGGTAGGTGCTTTGGAGGTGATATGTTAGTTTGAATCCTTCTAAGACAGGACTGATCATAATTGTTTATAACATCAAAGTATGTAAATAAAAGAAGGCTTAGAGGTATTTCCAGAGCAAATTGTGACTCATGGCTTTAAATCACTCTATAAGTATTGCTGTGATGATGATTATGATGATATTGAGCTATTGTCCAAGGAAGAATTTAGTTGAAGTTTTACTGTAGTTATACATCATTTTCTTATTCTTCTGCCTCCTTAATCACAAACTCTGAAATTCCTTCCCTTGCCCCCCCCCAACTACAACCTCTTTTAATTTCTCCTTCTGTCCCACTCCACAAATGGAGTGACCAACAGCCTCTCTACTCCTCTCTCTTCTCCCATTCCGCCACCTCTCTTCTCTTTTTTCTTTGGTTGACTATAATCTTTCTTCTTCCCTTAAATCTCTGGCTCTTTTTTTCCTTTTGTCAATCATACTTTGCCCTTCTCTGGTCCTAGGTTACTGCCTTCAGCTTTTTTTCTCTCTCTTCATATGCTGTTTAATACCTTTGGAAAATATTATGTGACAATGCTTACTAGGGTCACTACAAATCTATCGTCTAATCCCAACCAGGCCCACCTTCTACATCACAATCTTATAATCCTTTCTTGGTTGAGTATGGCACTTTCCACAACATCTATTCCAAACACTTTTTATTCTTTTGAAAACTCTTATACCACTGCCTTCCCATTCCCCTCAGCAGAGGACATCACCTCCTAATTCACTGAGAAAAAATAAGTTGTCCCTTACTAGCTCCCTCTTTTCAGATTCCTACCTCAAATTCTTTCTTCATCATCTCCCATTTATTCCTTTTCTTCACTCCAGCTTTTGACAGATGTCTTTTCTCCTCATCTTCCATTTTTGTTCTTGATTCCATCGCTTCCTGTTTCTTAGAAGATTATCTCCTTCCTTTCTGGGTTCCACTCTTTACTCATTGCATATCTCCTATGATCCAACAGCTTTTTCTTTTTCTTTTTAAAATTTCTTTAAAAATTTTTTAATTAAATTTTTTTTTCATCCAGCAGCCTTTTTATGCTAGATGCTCACTCTGTCCGTGAAGCCCCATCTTCTGATTGTTCAATTCTTTTTAGAACCTCCATTTTAAGGAAAATATTCAGTCCAGGAGTGTTCATTCCTTCATTTGTCCATTCCTAACTTTCTGGACTTTTTTCCCCCGCATCATGCAGATACACTACCTGGGTCTAGCTTTTTAGCTTTCTCTGTGTTTTTTACTTCATTAGAATATGAATCAATGTCCTACACAGTGCAGGGACTATCTGTCTTGTTCTTTGTATTTGGATTCCAAGTGCTTAGCACAGGGTCTTGAACATAGTAAGAGCTTAAAAATGGTTGTTGACTTGCTGATTTGATTCATCTTACTCCTATCTTTAGCTTACCCTTATCCAGTGACAAATGTCCACAACATCTCCTCCATAATTAAAGAATCCTTCACTTGACCCTGCTATTTATTCTCTTAAGCTATCATCTACTATATATCTTTTCCCTTTTGCATCCCAAAACCTAGAAAAGTGACTAGACCAATTTCATCTAGAAGATTAATTGATATTTAAATCAAGTGCCACAAGAACCAAAGAATCCAGAAAGCACCTCAGTCAGTAAGCATCTGCCCTACTTGTCAAATGGAGAGAGATGGTTGCCAAAAGCAATAGTAGATTTGAATATAAATTTATTTGGAAAACCTTATGAAGAAGAACAAAGGATAATTACAAACACTGTCTCATAAAGTGGAAAGAAATAGTAGAAAGCAAAATGAATTGAAAGATAATCTGATTTGATATGCAACTAAGCAAAGTTATTCTAAGAACATTCAAGGATAAAAATTGACAAGGGAATACAAACAGGAAAAAAAGGTAAAAAAGATTTGAGAAAACTATTTTAATAAACAATCCCATTAAGGGATAGTGATATTGCTACAGTGCCTTTATAAAGCAAGTAAAAATGGCATCAAAGAGAGCTGAGACAGGAAAAACACATGGTTTGAACTGGGTCTACAAAGAGGAAGTAAATGTGTGCTAGGCATGATACAATTGTATGGTCTTGAGGTGCCAATATGCAAGATATCTGAGGGAGAGAAGATAACAAAAGATTGGGAAAATATTGTAAAAGAAGAGAATACTCTGAGACAACTAAGTACCATAGTGGATAGTGCTAGACTTGAAGTCAAGAACACCTAAATTTGCATTCTTATGTCTGACACTAGTTATGGTGACCCTGGAAAGTCTCTGAGCCACATTTCTTCAGCAAAGTATTTTCTATTGATAGATCAAGATGAGTCAATATTTGGAAATGAAACAATATAAATAACCCTGTTCATTGACCTGATAATAAGCATCAGGGGAGGTATAAAACAGGGAGGCATAGGTTCACCAAAAGTGTTTGCATTGTAATGGAGGTATCTCAGCAAAGAACACAGGAGAGGGAGTATTGTTGAGATGCTCCAGATGTTCCTGTTTTTGTCTGATATTGTACTAACTTCAAGACTAGACAATGTAGAGTTCCCAGGAAGAGATAAGTATTAACTCAAAGGAGTTTGCCTATCCATGCACATGGGAATTACTAAGTGTTTGAGGATTATCTATTACCTAGATTTCAATGTGCATTTTTTAAATCTTTATTTTATTCTAGTAACAAAACTGCACATAAGTTTTCTGAAGTTACATGATTCATGTTGTCTCCCTTGCCTCTTCCCTCCCCTTCAATGTGCATTTGGATGGACACTGCAGAGTTTGTCAGACAGTATTTATTTTTGGGATAGATGATATAAGTGGATGATGGATAGAATCTGGTATTGAAAAGGAGATGGCTGGGTCAGATTGCTTCTGGAAATCACAAAACTCTTTCAATGACATCAAGCTTTCCATGAAAACAAAGGCACATATTTTCATCACTAACATTTATCAGTATTGATCTGTGGCATTAAGAAGTAGAATACTGCTACCTTCAAAGAAATAAAGATAAGTACCACCCTGAGGGCAACAGGGAAGCTCATGCTCAAGTGTAAGCAGGTGGCCAACTTGAGTGTGCCCATGGTATACTTGCTATATTGGGAGAAATCATGGAAGGGCTCCAGTCTGTTGGGTGGATACCTTGTGGTGAACTTTTAGAGGAACATGGACAAGGGTTATACAGGATGACCAGTATGGCTGTGGGTGTCATGGTCTACATCGCTGATGTTTGTTTTTGAGACTAGATTTTTCTAGATCACCCAGACAGAAAGTGCAGCAGTCACTCATGGATCCAACTCCATTGCTATTCAACATGAAAGCTTGACCTTCTCTGTACCCATTTTGTGGCAGTTCATTCCTCATTAAGCAGCCTGGTGGCCTTCTGCTACTGAGGGCTCTTCTTATTGATGCTGTCCTTGGGAACATCCTATTGTCCTAAGCCTATGGCTTACCATGCTCAAATTCAATTGATTTCTTAGTCCCAACCTTCCTCGGTAGCAAGAATAGCAGATGTATACCACCATGCTTGGTTAATATGTATAATTGGGGCAAGCTCTCTTGACTTGATGAGATAACAGATCCATTTGAGTATTTCACTACAAATCCTTTAAACTGATTTGGTTGAGCTAAACAAATTGGTTTGGTCTTTTTTGATAGGTTGTTTCTATTTTTAAGTTGTTTTTTCTTCTTCCTGAAATTCTGTTGCAGTTTAAGGTAAAGTAGGGACTCCATGTCTAATCAATGAAGAATAAGGGCTTTTGCATGATGAAAACAGTTTGTTTAATTTGACCCTTGCTATTTATTTACTGTGTCATCCAGAATAGTCCCAAATGTTAGTATTTTTGATTCAACACAAGAATATATTTATTGATTAAGAAAATTTTTCCATGGTTCCATGATTCATGTTCTTTCCCTCCCCTCCTCCTACCCCCCTCCCATAGCCAACACACAATTCCACTGGGTTTTTTATGTGTCATTGATCAAGACCTATTTCCATATTTTTATATTTGCACTGGGGCGATTGCTTAGAGTCTACATCCCCAATCATATCCCCATTGACCCATGTGATCAAGCAGTTGTTTTTCTTCTGTGTTTCTCCTCCCACATTTCTTCCTCTGAATGTGGCTAGTTTTCTTTCTCATAAGTCCCCCAGCCTTGCTCTGGATTCTTGCATTGCTGCTAGTAGAAAAGTCTATTACATTTGGTTGTACCACAGTTATCAGTCTCTGTGTATAAGTTCTGCTCCTTTTGCTCTGCAATAGTTCCAGGAGGTCATTGAGTTTACATGGAATTCCTCCAGTTCATTATTCCTTTTAGCACAATATAGTATTCCATCACCAACAGATACCACAATTTGTTCAGCCATTCTCCAATTGAAGGGCATCCCCTCATTTTCAAATTTTTTGCCACCACAAAGAGCACAGCTATAAATATTTTTGTACAAATGTTTTTCCCTATGATCTCTTTGGGGTATAAACCCAGCAATGGTATGGCTGGATCAAAGGTCAGGCAATCTTTTAAAGCCCTTTGGGCATAGTTTCAAATTGCCATCCAGAATTGTTGGATCAATTCACAACTCCACCAGCAATGCATTAATGTCCCAATATTGCCACATCCCCTCCAACATTTATTACTTTCCTTTGCTGTCATGTTAGCCAATCTGCTAGGTGTCAACACAAGAATAAATGATATTTATATGGCACTCGAAGATTAGCAAAGCAATTGACTTACATCATCTTTTTTGGTCCTCCAACAGCCCTGTGAGGTGCTGCAATTATCCTCTCTTTCAGAGAAGAGGAAACTGAAGTTCAGAGAGGTTAAGGAACTTGTGCAGAATCACATAGCTAAGCAATATCTGAGGCAGTTATCCAACTCAGATTTTCCTGGCTCCAAGTCCATCTCTCTGTTGACTCAGATACATAGAAACCTCTGATGCATTGAGTGTGTGCTGACTTACCCAGAGACAAACATTTCCTGTAATTCTAGCAGAACTCTTTAGACCTTTGAATGTCTACTTTGTCAGTTTGTTTCTTTATTTCAACACATTAGACTAATGAAATGTTAGGCATAGCCTCATTGCCAATATAAAACCTTTATTGAATGCCTGCCTCCTCTGAAGTCCTCTGATGTCCCATTGTTGCATTTTGGTGTCCTTGTGTTCTCAGAGACAGTGCCAGGAGAGAAAAAGCTTTGGTGAATCCTCCTTAGTTGGTCAAATTTTGAACATGGCCCTGAAAACAGACATTCTGTTGTCTTCTTCAAGGATCATCCTAGCTGGATGTAGAGAGACTTATTCTGATAGAAAATGGACACTACATTTTTTAAAATAGTAATTTACTGAAGCTGTTTACTATCGTTTGGAGGAGCTGTGAACCTGACTGGTGGTAAGTTGTGGCTCTGCATCAGTGATGATTACTTACTCCTCTGCCTGTTATAAATGACTCTCCCCTTTTCAACTTTATTTATGCATGTTACTTCCCAATAATTTATGTTAGGTTCAACTAAATAGCATCCATCTCATTTACTGCTTGAAATTCCAGATATGGAAATTCAATTAAAAATTTCCAAATAGCCATCCTGTTAGTGGGGAAGAAAAAATGTCCGTGCTCATGCATTCATTTCTTCTAGCACTAACACTGGAAGCAGATCTTGGCTAAGAAAATCATAGATCTCTTGAAGCATTGAGGATAAAGAATGTTTATAATGTGAAGAGCACTGTGCTAGGCCCATAGCTGATTGGTTTGCATAATGAGATTTCACCCCTTCTCCCCCCCAGAGTATGGAGAAATTATTCTTTAGAAGCCTGAGCTGGAATTTTCATTTGACTGTTAAAGCACTCCATTATCCTTAGGTTTCAATTGACCTTTCTGCCTAAGCAGAGATACCTAGATACCTTGCAGCTTTGAATATTCATTCATTTAACTATCTTTGTCTGAAGTGCTTTGAATGACTAATTATGTTATTGTCCCAATTTGACTCTCTTAATTATCTTAATGTCATTGAGGTTTGTCCAGTTTGTTGGAATGTTCTATTTGAACTTCAGAAAACATCTCTTGCTTATATTTACCCCTCCCCACTCTCATCCCCCTGCCCCCAATATGTCCACTGTGTGTGAATCCTGGGAATATAGGACCCCAAGGACTGCAGGGAGAAGATGTTAGGTATCTGTGATAAGACTGAGAGACAAGCTGCAAACAGGGCACTTCCATATCTGAAGAGCTCTAACACCCCTCAACCTAAACTGGAGCTACAGAAAAAAAAAACCAAACAACAAAACCCAATGAGCAAACAAACAATCTGGTACCATTTTTTTTTCTGGCTGGGGAAAAGTCTTTGGCTGAAGTGACTCTGAAGAAGTGAAGGATTGTTGGATGTAAAGAGAGCCTGTTTAGCCTCAAACCCTTGAGCAAAAGGTCTTGTGGAAATTTCTTAGTTCTAATGCTCAATAAACCTAGGGGGAAATATTAGGGACTATTAGAGAAGTAGAACTCTTAAGCAGGAAAAACTCTTGTAAGGAAGACCTTAACCTTTCTTCACATCTCTCTGACCTTAAAAGATTAGGGCTTGCCCATGATGCTACTACACTGGCTTTTTTACCTTTCCTCCGTGCATTTTCTTTGCTTCCATCTGTCATTTTATGGGTAAGGTATCTCCCTCTGTTAAATTATTCCTCACCAGCAACAGGACAACTTGAATGTAATTTATTTATTTGAAGAGAGTTGCTTGGGTCAATGTGAGATTTAGCAGCTGGATTAAATTTTATAGTGTGTATCAAATTCAGGGCTTGAACACAGATCTCTCGGACTTCAAGTTCATTTAAGCTGTCTTCACTATGCTAAGTGCCTCCCAGAAGGTATATAAATAATAGCTAAAATTAAATATTATTCAGCATTGATGAAAATCAAATGGTTAGTCTGGTTGCACACAAATGCTGTGTGCAAGGTACTCTTCTGGAGTGGTGTCCCTCAAAATGGCAGCACTCCATCCCCTGACTCTGTGCATGGCACATAGTAAATGCTTAATGAATGCTTGTTGTCTTGTCATATCACCTTTGTACTGGCTGCTCTCCATACCTGCCCTACTCTTAATTCACACCGCCATTTCCTTCCTTCTCTGGCTTCCTTCAAAATAGGCTCAAGTCCTACATTCTATAAGTGATCTTTCTTATTTCAGAACTTTCTCCTCCCAAACTTTGGATGGCCTTACATTTTTCTTGTATGTATCTGGCATGTATGTAGTTGTTGACATCTTGTGTACCCACCCCCCAATGTGAGATCTTTATAGAAATGGACTTTGTTATTGCATTTCTTTGTGTCCCCAGAGTTTATGTAGCACAGTGCCTGGCACATAGTAAACATTAATTAAATGCTTGTTAACTGTCTGCTGTATAAATAATAACATAAGGTTCCTTTCCTCAGGGCATTTATATCCTACTTGAAGCCCTAAAATAGCTATACCTAAGATGGCATTTATTAATTTCCATTCTTATGACTTGAGTGAGTATGTATATGTACATGTATTTGTACACCCACTTTTGTGTTTTAAGTTGGTGTGGCCAATAGGAAATGGGTTAAAAAGTTAAAGAGGGAGGAGAGAAGGCTGAAATGCTTTTGGGAAACTGACCAATCCTTGAACATCCTATTTATATGATTATGTATCTTTAGAATGCTACAGTTAATGGAACCAAAAGGGGGAATACAGGGAATCATGGTTGATTTAATAGGTGGCAGAATGTTTCCAGAATGTCCAAAAATTGTCTTGAGGGATATCCTTTTTAAGAAAATCTATGATAAGGAAAGATATGTAGTAGCAGTTAAGGATAACTGACAGCTCAGGGCAACAATGGCGCCCATGTAACGTACAAAGACTTAGAGGAAGATCTCCAGGATGTTCCGTAGATCCTTTGGAGATCTTATATTGGGAGAACTTGGGCGTGAATTACTCAGGATGAGTCCAATGAGTTTCCAAGTTGAGACCATGGACCCATTGAAGCTTTGTGGTGAGCATAAGTTGGAGAAATGCTACAACTAGAAAATGCTATAGGATCTCAGAGGAAGAAGAGAAAAATATGGACTGGGATGCTTGAGAAGTGACTTTTGAGGATGAAATGTGAGCTGGGATTTGTATGACTGATAGACTACAGAGTGACAGAGAAAGGGTGCCCCCCACCTCCCACCAAGTCCCCTTGTTCTTTATATGCATTTTGTCCAAGAGGCTACTATTGTCTGGGACTGTTAAGTCTAGAAAACACAGGTCCTGAGCCCTAACTTTGTTCTGAACTGGGCACAGTGCTAAATATAGTTTTATAAATGTAGTTTTTTACATCTGTGCATTTAACATCCATTTACTGAGAACCTATTTTGTGCACATTATAAAGCAAACCCTGACCATGGGGTCTGAGGCCTTATGACCTAAGCTATTTTTGTCTCTTTGGAGGCCAGGTAATAGGGGACAGGTGGTAAGCATGACGACTGGCCCTTGGGGGAAAAATACTGTCAAAGTAGTTCATCTCTATTGAAGAGATCTTCTAAATCTCCCAGAAGGTTCCCTTCTATCACTCCCTAAAAAAAAATCCACTGGACAGATGCTTCCCAGCTGTTCAGACCTTTTAATTTTAATTTCCACCCTGTCAGTTTTCTTCATTCGTTCAGCATAATAGAGGCATAACATAATTTCACATAATTAGAGGCAGCTGTGATATAGTAGAAGGCGCACTGGACGGACTTGGAGTTGGAAGACTTGGATTTGGGTCCCAGCTGTGCCAATTCCTAGCTGTGTGACCTTGGGCAAGGTGCTCTCAGACTCTGAGTGTCCCCATCTGTAAAATGGTGGTGATAGGACTTGTATTGTGTACCGTGTATTGTATACTATAGAGATGCTATTATGTAAAATGCTTTGTCTACGAAGTATTGTATAAATATTGATATCATCATTATTTTTGTTATTTTTCTAAGTATATGCAAAATCCAGCCTAATCTTTCTCAATGGAGTTCTTTTCTTAATTCTGAATGCCACTTCAATAAAGGCTGAGGGTTGAGAAAGATGGCAAACTCTGTAGGTGACTTTTCTTTTTAGAAGTTCTTTCTCCTTCAGTATTAACCAGGTGAGCTCTTTTTTTGCAACTTATTTTTAGTTTTAGTGTTGCCTAAGAACTGAGACATTGTGACTTGCCCTGAGTCAAACAGCCAGTGTATTTCAGTAGTGGGACTTGAACACCCATTTTATTTTAAAAATCTCCTGAACTCACTGGGGTTCTGACATCCTTTTAATGACTGTAGAGCTGGCTATCTGGGTGGGGACAATGCAGAGCAGACTGAAGTTAGGATTATGGAGGTGGATGACCTTCATCAGTCTTCGAAGCAAAGATTGCCAAATCTTTGTAGCCCCTTGTGTGGTAAGGATCTTGGTGATCATTGTTTTCTTTTTCTTTTTTTTTCTGTGTAGGTAAGGAGGTTTCTGAAACTAATACTAGTGATAAGAGGGAATGGTTGATAATCATATCCTTAGAACTTACTTAAATTAACCTTAGTTAACTCTGGATCATCCATGAATGAGTTTTATCTTGGTAGAGTCTTCTGAGACAATCTTATCCAACACATGAGGATTACCATTTCCATCTACAGCATCCTCAACAAGTATGAAAAAGGAATGTTAGAGTTAACTGTGAGCTATAGATGGGAGATAGCATAATATACTTGGGAGTCTGGAAGTCCTGTATTCAAAACACACCTTTGACATTTACTAGCTCCATAGGCAATTCAGTTGGTCTCATTGACTCCCTTTCCTTATCTGTAAAGTATAGATTTAAATATCTGTATCTCTTCAATATTTAAAGGGAGCTTAGCAAGTATGGTTGGCTCTTGCCTGCTGGAGTATAACTTTTCCATTGCAAATATTTTTTCATCCTTGATGACATTTAGGTATTAGGGGAAGAAGTTCAAAGACTTTAAAAAATAGATCTTATGGTTTCCCAAAAAAGTTTCAAGTTACACTAAAAATTATTTCTGCACAGCAACTCCCTTAGTTATATCCAATTGTTCTTCAAAATAGTTTCTGTTTTTCATTCTATTATTTATTTTTTCAGATTAAAACAAAAAGCCTGTTAAGGCATGGAAAGGGAATGAAGAAAAGTTGTCAGTTGGCTGGGTGGAATTAAAATTTGGTCTAGCATAGGGGTGGGGAGGAATTGGCTTAGCCTGGACATCACCCCAGGGAAGTGGCCTCCTTATTCATAGGTAGCCCAGGCTCCTGAGCAATGAGATATGAGGGTCAGGGGATGAGGACAGTGTGTATATGTATATATGTGGCATTTACCCCCACCCTAACTATATATTGCTGAGGAAGGACAAAACCTCTGGAGCAGATCCTTTCTGGCAGAATTATTACTAGTAATGAGTTCACCTGACATTTAGTCTCAGGGAAGGAAGGAGCAAGTTCTAAGCAAGGGTCAAGAGTACAAGTACTTGAATAAAGAAATGCTCCCCGGGAGCATAAGGTTTCTAGCCTAATGAGAGCTGGACAGTCTAATGGGAGAAGGAAGTAATAGGTCAGAAGTGAGCAGAGGAGGAAAGAATATTAGTGAAGAAGGCTTGCTTCCTTGTATCTTCCCTTAAAATTCTTCATTCTTTCAAAGCTTACTTCATTCTTCTGATAACCTATATATCAGAGCTAAATTTCTCCAGTCCTTTCATAGTCTCCTGCAGGAAGCTTGCTTATTGTACAAGCAGAGGTGTTACACGGTAATGACAGAAACACTAACATAAATCTGTTTAGTTCCCAGCAAATTTCTCCTTGCTTGCCATATTTGCTTGAAATGAAATACTCAGACCTTTGTATTTTTTAACTCTTCTTAGCTACCCTGGATAGTCAACTACAGTGGCAGTCTGTTTGTGATACCTGCAAAGCTTCATTTATTTGGCAGATAGAAAAAGGCAAGGCTCAAGGACAGGAGAGAGCATCCAAATTATCTAATGAGATTTACACATCTTGTTTGACCTTGTCATTGTTTACAAAACCTTTCCTTTATTTCAGCAAATGTTGAGCTCTCTCACCCCATTTGGGGAATAAAGCTTATTAGCAGACAAGACACAAGCAAGAATCAAGGGCACATAGGAACATGAGGCAAAACCCCTCTTTCGCTTTGTTGAATATCTCCAGGACCTTTCCTCTGCTTTTGTTGTTATTTTTATTTAGGAGACCAGTTGTGTGTGACTCTTTGTGACCCCATTTGAAGTTTTCTTGATAAAGATACTGAAGCCATTTCCTTCTTCAGCTCATATTACAGATGAGGAAACTGAGGCAAACAGACTTGCTTAGGTGCTAAGTTCTATCATTTAAATTCTGATTGTTAATTTTTCTAAAGTGAGTTTTAATTCTTTCCCTGCTCTATTATTAATATTTTTTGTCTAAGGGTAGTGTTAAAAATTAATGGGAGCAGGGATTCAGACAAGGTTGTAGTAGTCTTAGAAAGGAGAAATTACCTCAGCAGTCAAACTTCATCTTGGCTAATCCACACATTGATAAATAATAGTTGAATGCATTCTGTTGTCCATTTGAATAGAAGCATTTGTAAGGGGTGTCTGCATTTATGTTCACTAGAGGGAGCTTAGTTTGAAAGAACATATCAAAATATTATGAAATTCCTGAAAATGTTGTGTCCTATACCACTCTCTTCATTTACTTGTACTTTGTGTAGGGTTGTTGAGGTTTCTGAGTTGATGACTTCGGTTTTTGCCTTATGATTTTAACTGCCTTCTCTCTTTCCCTCTTTCTCCTTCCTCCTCCTCTTCCTCCCCCTCTTTTTCATTCTTCTCTTCCCTACCTGTCTCTGCTGTTTGTAATTAAAATGCTGTCATACTTTTGGTGCATCTTTAATTCTTCTCCCCTTTTTGATAGCTATGGTGCCAATAAGTCAATGAACCATCATTTCCTTTTCTTGATGAATAAGAATTTGACAGATTGTTCTGATAAGAGAAAGAAATGTTAAATGCATCTAGTGTTCCTGATGCCACAGATGTGTGTATCCTGTCCTTAAGAATGCTCTTTCTTACCATTTCAGTCTATGATAAGAGTTAATTTGGATAGTGGCATTGGATTCTTCCCACCCTTAAGATGTTCAGCTGCATTTTTCAATGGCAGTGATATTGAGATATTCACTTTCAATGGCAGGAGCAGGATGGCTCGAACTTCCAGTGGCAGAAAGGCTGAACTCAAAGGAAAGTGAGACACAAAACAATTGCAAGAACTTAGTGGGAGTGGCAAGAGATGCAAGTGTGAAATCATTAGGGAAAATTTTGGCAAATGAACTAAGAATATTTTTCACTTTATGGGAAGAGTGGGCAAAGCTTAAAGGTCTGAGATGATCCTAAAGGGCTCAGTTTTCTATGGGAGCATATATTTTTATTAGAGTCTTCAGAAAAAGAGAGTTTAAAAAGACATTAACTAGGGGGGCAGCTGGGTAGCTCAGTGGATTGAGAACCAGGCCTGGATATGGGAGGTCCTAGGTTCAAATCTGGCCTCAGACACTTCCTAGCTGTGTGACCCTGGGCAAGTCACTTGACCCCCATTGCCTACCCTTACCATTCTTCTGCCTTGGAGCCAATACATAGTATTGACTCCAAGACGGAAGGTAAGGGTTTAAAAAAGAGACATTAACTAAAAAGTCCCCCCACCATGATATCAATGCAGCAGAAGCAAATCTATGGCCTGAGAACAGATGGAAACATTTTTCCAATGTCATTTAAGTGAAAGCACCAACCACAACTGCTTTTTATTGTTCTGTAGCCTTGAAAATAAAAGGGAGCTCACACAATCTAGGCATTTTACAATTTGGTTGGTAAATTTTTAGACAGAAGTCCAAAGATAAGCAATATTCTATTCCTTCTGGAAGAGCAACCAATCTCACTTTGTCTGACTAACAGGAAAGATTTGAGTAAAGAATTTATAAAAGCTCAAAGTCCTACATCAATGTGAGTTGTTACTATCAATAACCTTATCCAACTGCAGAACAAGCCTGACTCCACAGATACTTTCTATGAAGATGCTGTTGGCTCTAAAGTATTCATCAGAGGCATCTATTAATATATATTCATTTTAAAAATATTTGTATCAATATCATTATGTGGAATGAGATATAGGATCATATAGTAGATAGAGTTGATTTTTTTTTAATTTTTTTTTTAATTTTAAACCCTTAACTTCTGTGTATTGACTTATTGGTGGAAGAGTGGTAAGGGTAGGCAATGGGGGTCAAGTGACTTGCCCAGGGTCACACAGCTGGGAAGTGTCTGAGGCCGGATTTGAACCTAGGACCTCCCGTCTCTAGGCCTGGCTCTCAATCCACTGAGCTACCCAGCTGCCCCCTTAGAGTTGATTTTGAAGGGGATAAGACCTGAGTTCAAGTCCTGCCTCTGACATACAATGACTTTGTGACGTGGAGCAATGCTTTTAGCCTTTCTATTTTTCTTTGGTCTATCCAACTCTCTTTTGTGCCCAAGTTAAAGATAAGGTCCTGACCTGCATTGAGAAATTCTTCCCTTACTTAAGACTTACCTATTCCAATGAAATCAGGTCTAATTCCTATCCTTATGTTTGAGACACAAGTTGGAATATTCAGGTATATCCATGGCATGTCAGCTCCTGGAGGGCAAAGACTTTGATTTTTGTCATTGTACCTCCAGTTTCTAGTATGGTACTCAACACATAAGCGCTTAATAAATGCTTGCAAAATGAAAGAATAGATTTTTGTAGTGTGTTCCAGAAGGTGGTTGGCAGTAAGTGCAGGGTTGTAACAGGTGTTCAATTGGCATGGAGCTGGTAGACTTTGGGATTTTTTATTAGGTTGTTTTAATGTGGTCAGAATTTCTCAAGTTCCCAAGGCAATGGTTTAATGGTTCATTGGTCTTATACTTAAACCGAATTACCTAGAGGCTTTACAACTCTCAGCAAAGAGAGTTTATTTATAGCTATTATTTTCTGGGGAATAATTTATGATCTTTAGCATCCTCTTATCCAAACAAAAACACATCTTTTTTTTGTCATGTTATCTTTCCATTGCTTTTTCATAGAGTAAAGAAGGATGATTGTAACTTCCTTATGTGCTTGTCAAAGATGCTTATAGTCTGGCTCTCCAATTTACTTAGGCATCCCTGATGGACAGATGCAAATGCTACTTTCTATGGCCCATGTCCCCAGGGGCATATGTGATGCAACTTGTTCCCCACACTTGAATCTGGATGGTGCCAGTGTTTCTGTTCATGATCATCTTTGATGGACTCAGGGTCTTGTTATAGCCAATGGATATTAATCAGACTGTTAAGAGTGAAATGTGACTTGACAGGAGTGATGAGTTTTCTTTCTCAAGAGCCTTTATAAGGTGGTAACATGATACAAAGAGAGAAATGATTCATCATTTGAAAGCAGTTATGTAAAACACTCCAATTTGCATGGAGTTCATAATATGTTGTTTTATGGTTCTGAGTAGCTATCAATAGCAATGACAACTTAGGACATTTAGGACTTAATATAAAAACATTAGCAGTCCTTGGACATGCTATTCAAGGTTCATATTGTTCTTATCTATAACCTCTCTTTATTTTGTTGTTTTTGCCTGCTTTGTATTGACTCAATTCCTTTTAGTTGTTTCCTGTGATTAATTAATGACTTGGTGTCATAGTCAATTGAGGTAAAAATAACTTCATATAGTTCAGTCATCTCCCTTTATCAGAAATGGGTCTGAAACAGTCCAGCAGGTCATAGGGTGGCTCTCTGGTGGCTTTATCAGTTTCTCTGATTTCCCATGTTCCTTTTCTCCTCCATTTTTAATAGCATGCAATACATTGTAAAACAACTTCATATTCTTTGACTCCTCAACTCTGTCTATGCTTATACCAGTTCTAGGAACAAGATATAGAAATGCAATCTAGAGTTATAAAGAATCAACTTACAATTTAATTCTTTCCTATTACAAACCCTATTTCTTCTCTCATCTTGCTAATCAGCACTAGTTACTCTGATCTAACCAGCTGTACAGGTTAAAAATTAAAGGGTTGGATTAAATATATAAAAGTGTGGTCTCCAAAATTATTACTCAAATCAGAATGACTTTGTAGCAATTTATTTATAAAATAGAGTGAAAGTAAAGAAATGAGATAGAGTAGATAATTACTCCAGCCCAGTCTGAACCAGGCAGGACCCAGAAATAAATTAAACAAGGGTTTTATCCACGAAGCCTTCTCCAAGATGAGGGACCTCTACAGAGGCTAGTACCTCCAGAAAATCCAGGAAAAGGAGTCAGCCTTTTTCATTTACCCATGTGGTAGTCCTAAAGGAAAATAGAAGAGCAGTCCAACACCCCCAGCTGGAGTTCCTCCAATGTCAAGTTTGAAGGTGAAAGAGCTGCTCACAGGAAGTTCTTTCCACTTTTAAAGACCCTTCCTTTTGTCACTTCCTGTCCCTTCTTTCCACTTTACATGGACCAATTGCAGCTAAAACTTTGTTTAGGACTGCCCAGGGAGCAGTCAGGTGATTCTGAATGGTTGTGGGTCATAGACCTCCCAAAACTTAAGGATAATTGGGGTATATATGCTTCTTGTGATTAAATCTAAAAATGGGCAGTGGAGAGTTAATCCCATCTTCACAATCCCCTATGATCATTTAGGAGACTACTCTCCCTAATTGATCATTTAATATAATCAGCTTATACCTCTAAAAATCTTCTAACTACAGGTCTATAAAATATTGACCTTCTAAAAAGAAACTACAATAGTTAGAGATAAGAGGGAAATAAAAGAGAGAGAGAGAGAGAGAGCGAGCGAGCGAGCGAGAGAGAGAGAGAGAGAGAGAGCGAGCACAAAAGCAATGTTTGCTAGGTGCACCGACAAAAAGTCAATTAGGGGGCAGTTTCCTTTGGCATAAAAGTTTACATTCAAAATAAATGTATTCAACCCCCTTCAGTTCAATCATTTGCACCCCAAAGTTCATTCTGGATCTTCGTGATTCAGTATATATTTCTGTGGGCATCTTTCTCCAAACAGTTCATTTTTGGGATTCAAGGAGTTAGCAAGCTTCTTTCCCTGAAATTTTTCTCAAACAAAATTTTAAATCATGGATTTTTATAAAAATATATACAATCCCCCCGAGGAGGGTGTTGACCAACCCCAGGTCAACTCAGAATACATGGTTGAATTATGGGGTGTATGAGTCAATTATCAAAATAAAAACCAAAAACATGAAAAGAAAAGCAAATAGAAGAAAAAATTCAAAATCAGAATCAAAATATCAAAAATCTATGTATATAAAAATTTCTGAGTAAACAAGAATAAATTCATAATAGGCTCTTGCATTAGGGTTCAATTAAAGTAATTTCTGTCCCACAAGTCTGTAGGACAGTGATGGCAAACCAATGACACATGTGCCAGCACTGACAAGCATAGCATAGCCTTTTTTGATGACACGTGGTCTCATACAGAGAAGTATGGGGCTGCATGCCAAGGAAGAAACATTTGTTCTAGTGTAGTGTAGACACTCTTTGCAATATAGATGACAATTCTACCTATATTAATTTACCTATTTTGGTTTATTAAATATAGTTATATGTTACAATTACATATTTTTGTTATTTAAGCTATAAATATCACAAAATTATGGTTTTTTCTTGAAGTTACACACCACCCAAGTTATGCTAGGTTTTTTGGTGAATTTTGACACACCACACTCAAAAGGTTGTCCATCACTGCTGTAGGACAAAATGCAGTAATATTGCACTTACCCATTGGTAGCCAGGACTACAGGAAGTTGCCATACTATAAGAGAGAAAAAAGGACTAGATTTTCTGTGTAAAAAGGGAAGTATCATTCCCTAATCTTCACTCATAGGGATGAGGATACCATTTACCAATTAATAAATGGTCAAAGAATCTAAGCAGGAATTTTTCAGAAGAAATCAAGTTTCTATAGTCATACAAAAATGCTCTAAATTACTATTATTAGAGAAATTCAAATTCAAACAATTCTTTGATACAACCTCAGACATGAGTTACTCAAAAAGTTTACATTAAGTTTCTCTGATAAAATTCTAATTTTTAAAATATATGCTAATTATAGAAACTAGGAAAATCCTCCAGAGAGGCTAGGAAAGGGAGTCAGCCTTTTTTTACTCATTCATGTGGTAGTCCTAAAGCAAAATTGAAGAGTAGTCCATGGTCCCCAGCTGGAGCTCCTCTAGGGCCAAGGTAAAAGAGCTTCTCACAGGAAGTTTTTGCCAGTCTTTAAAACCCTTCCTTTTTTGTCACTTCCTGTGCCTTCCTTCCACTTTATGTGGACCAATTGCAGCTATAGCTTTGCTTAGGACTGCCCAGGAGGCAGTCAGTTGATTCTGAATGGTTATCCACTATTGTATATGGGGGTCACACACCTCCCCATATTTAAGGATAAGTGTGGTATATATACTTCTTGTGATTAAATCTAAAAATGGGCAGGGGAGAGTTAATCCCATCTTCATACAACCTAAGGGTGATAATAAGGAAAAGCCTTTTGAAAACCAGTGTTGTCATTATTCAGTCATGTCAGACTCTCCATGACCACATTTAGGGTTGTTTTTTTTTTTTTTGGCAAAGGTACTGTAGCAGTTTGCTATTTCCTTCTGCAGGTCATTTTACAGATGAGGAAATGGTGGCAAACAAGGTTAAGTGACTTGCCCAGGATCACATAGGTAATAAGTACCTGCAACTGCATTTGACTTGGGTCTTCTTGATTATAGACTTGGCACTCTATCTAGTGCACTACCTCTCTACCCTAAAAATCTAGGTTTAAATAGAAGCTTTTAGTATGCTGGTTCGAGTCTTTGGGGATATGGTCAACCAAGCTGTCCTGGGATGACAGCATGGAAGAATTTCTTTTCATAGTATCTGAGTTAGAAGGGACCCTGAAAGTGTTATGGTGTCACTAGAAGCTGAATAGGAAACCAAATCATCTATAACAACTTTAAGTGATTATCTAGCTTCTGGTTGAAAACCTATGGAGATGGAGAATCCACTATTTGGGGGAAACAGTTTATTAAACTTTTCAAATGTGCTAATTGTTAGGAAACTTTTTTCCCCATATAAGTCTAAATCTACTCCTCTGTAGATTTTACCTAACCCTTACCCCTAACTCTTCTGACTTATGAAGTCAAGCAAAACAAATCAAATCCTCCTTTGAATATTTGAAAGAAGTCATCATACCCTTTAAATACTTTTTCAGATTAAATATTTCTAATTTCTTCATTTAATCTTCTTATGACATGAACTTGAGCCTTTCACTGTCTTGGTTGCCTTTTTTTAGATCACTAGTTTCTAACCTTAAGTTTGGTTTAAAAGAGAATTGGTTTAAAGTATGTATGTGTGTATGTGTTTATATGTATACACATACATATATGTAGATATTAAAATATTTCAATATAGTTGAATTCCTTTTAATTTAATGAATTTTATTTTTTAACAGCATTATAATGAGTAGGGACTCACTAAATTCACTAGAATGCCAAAAGAGTCTATGATATGAAAAAAGGTTAAGAACCTCAGCTCGAGATTATTTCCAGCTTGATAGTAGTATTTTTCAAAAAATGTAGCACCCAGATCTGAACACAGTGTTTGAGGTAAGGTCTGAGTAGGATGCTAGTTCTGTTTCCCTCTCTAGTTCTATGCTTTACTTCATACACTCTAAGATTGGATTATCTTTCTTGTATGGCATTATGAAACAATTGACTCATACGAAACTTATCTAGATCTTTTACAGATGAACAGTAGTCTAATCAAGTCTTCCCTATGTGGTACTTGTGAAGTTGTTTTTTTTAACATAGAGTAAGACTTTATATTTATCTTTATTACATTTTATCTTATTGGATTCAGCCCAATGTTCTTGCCTGTCAAGACTATTAAATTCTATCTTATTAGATTAAGCCCATCCTTCTGTTCTGTCCAGGATTCTGAGTTACTCATCCAGTGTATTAGAGATCCTCCCAAATTTAAGTTATTTGTAGATTGAGAAGCACACCATCTCTGTTGTCATGCTGTTCATAAAGATATTGATCAGCACTGGGATAAAGAGATGCACATATCTGAAGCATTTCACTAGATGCTTCTCTCCAAGTTATAAATCAGCATGTTAATTTTTTGGGACCATGTTAACCAATTATTTCTGTATCTACTTAGCTCTACTCTAGCCCACATTTCCATTTTGCTCATAAGGATAACTTTAGAGGCTTTGTGAAAAGCTTTGCTGAAATCCAGAATGCTATACTTAAGATATTCTTCTGATTTGGATCACGTGAAATAATGTACATAAATTGCTTTGCAAATGCTTTGGCACTCCTCATACCTATGTATTCTACAAATGTCACCTCTTGTAAATATCGTTATGAGAAGTGGTGTTATGAAAAAAATAAATTAGTCCTTACTATCTTGTTTTGGATAAAGCCAGGCTGACTTTTGGTGATAACCACTTCCTTTGAAAATGCTCAAAATACTTGCATATTAAACCCTCACAATTCATTCCTTTAATGAAATATTGTAGAAATTTCTCAGACATTGACATTATATTCACTGGCTTATAGTTTTCATCCTGTTTCTATTTTTCAACATAGGACAATATTTCAGAACTATCACAACAATAGATGAATCATGGTTTTGCCATGAAGCACTAATATTTGGAGAATTGTTTCTTTGTTTTGATTGTCTTCTATCCCAGGAGATAGCACACTACCACCTGGCCTATCTGTTTTTGTGTGGTCAGTGTGTTAGGATGGTTCTTACATTTTAAAATGAAAATTTAAAAATAAATTTTTATTGTATTTAAGTTGGCATTGCATTTAAATGGCTAAAAACCATTCTTGGCTCTCAGGTCTTACAGAAAATAGGCACCCCTGCCCTGTGCATTATCCTAGTATCATGTGGCTTTCTTTTAGCTTGCTTGCCTTTACCATCCTCAAAAGTTAAGTAATTGAGTTCTCACTTTGTTGTCCATTATTATCGGAGTAACTAATCAAGCAATGGTACTATACCATTATTATCTTTTTCAACAAAATGTCTTTTTGGTTGTCTCTAATTTTTATTCTAAATCTTTTTTTTCTTCTGGGACATTTAGAGTGTGATCATTGTTGAGGCATATATTGGGTTCTTTGGGTGACAGGCTGCCCCAATTTGTAACACAATTATATTTAAGAAGATAATCTCTATGACCTTTTCTCTGATAGAAATTTTTCAGGGCACAAGAATCCATAATTATACCTCTAAAGAGTATTATCAGTCAGTTTGCACCTCCACAATTTTCTGAGATTCCCCATAGTAGATGAATAATGAGAGCTGGCATTTTTTTCAACAACTTCAGATATAGTTCATTTGGGCACAGTGACAAACTCATTGAAGGCAAGGATCATAAGCTTCTTGAAGGTAGGAGCTACCTTTTCTCCCTCTCCCTCTCTCCCCCTTCCCATATTGCCTGGCACATAGCCTTAATAAATATTTATTGATTGATTACCACTTCTTACATTTACTAGTTATTTGACCATGGACATACTCCTCCATCTTTCTGAGGCTCACTTTCCTTATCTGTAAAATAAGGGTTGCAATACCACCTATTTCATAGTTTTTTAATTTTAGAGAGGGGATGAAATGAAATGATATATGAAAATGATTTACAAAATCAATAATGTTATTGTTAATGTTAATGTTAAGCTTTACCTATTATTGAGCTTTTCACTTATCTTGAGTTCCAATTCTGAATTAACCATTTTAATTCTATTGTCCCTAATTCAAAGGTCATTTTCTTTGGCAGAAAAAGTAGAGGTTAAATAAAATTTGAGTAGTTCAGTTTTTCTGTCACCCATTATTATGAGTTTATCTAATGAAGTACTGGCATTATCCCACTATTATATTTATTGCTCCCAACAAAATATCCCTTTTTCAGCTCAAATACTTATTCTAAACCTCTAGCCTTTTTCACCCTATTGTGGTATACATTTCTCCTTTTATCTTGTTGCCATGAAAATACCCTCTGATTCACTCCCACCCTCCTGCTTTAGTTCTGGGACTATAATCAGATTAATACTACTATAAACTATCTGAATATGGGTGTTAATCTATTCTGTATGTCTCCACTCACCTTTCCTGTCTTTTTGCAAACTACAGTGCTCTTCCCTAATCACCATACCCCTTATACTTTGTCCATCTGTATTTGAAAGCAAGCTGCTCTAGAATAGGGACTATCTTTGTTTTTGAATCTATATGCCAAAGATTAGCACAGTGTTAGATACCCAACTGCTTAATAAATGCTTTTTAAATTTATCAATCCATTTTAATGTAACTTCTGTATATGCCTTTTAAACATCTACTATAAGTTAATTTTATGCATCTACATATATTTCAATGAACAATTCCATTTTTCTAGCTAGGAAACAAATGTTTGCATTTGTTCTCACTCCCAACAGTCTTTTTCCATCATTTCTATTTACCTCTCACATATATACTGTGCCTATTCCTTTTCTTCTGATTCAGTATGAGTCAGTTCCACCACAGGTATTCTAAGGAGTATATGACTAAATCTCCCCCACTTCATGTTTTCTTTCCCTTAATCATGATTATCTATTCTCAAGAATCTCTGTCTGTCTCTGTTTGTCTGTTTCTGTCTCTGTCTATCTCTCTGTCTGTCTGTTTGTCTCTCTGTCTCTCTGTCCCTGTCTCTGTCTCTCTCTCCCCTACCCTGTCCTCATTCTTCCGGTCCCTTTACCTTCCTCTCTTATCCTTGCCTTCCTACTCTCCATTCTATTTGTGAACCCAGAATTGACCCTAATCAAAGCTCATGATTATGAAAGTTGTAGTTATTGACATGCTTGTAATACAAATCATTAAAACCTTTAATACCTTCGATGTCCTCTGCAGCATCTCCACAAAAGATTTCATCTACCTCTTCATTCTCTTGTAATTTCGTTTGCTTTTTCTCAAGCACCAGCATTTAAGACAAATGAAAAATGATTTCTCATTTAATTTACTTGTTTTTTTGTTCTGTTTAATAAGTGCTATGGCAAGTATATTGTTTTCTATTAATTTTCATTGCAAGTGTAGCTCATCTATGTTCCAAATTTAGGTAGCTTTTGTGGCTTAGCCTGATAACCTAACCACCACACATCACATCTAACATATAATAAAATTTCCATGCAAAAATACAATGTGACTTCCAAACAATGTATTTACTTAGAAGCTTTTGGAAGTGGAGTTAGAGAGTTTATAGAATAGTCTTTCTAAAAATTTGGTAGTGAAAAGGAGGAGAGGATTAAGATACTGGAGAAGGTGAATCTAAATACTAAGATTAAGGGACCAAAAAGTATCAATTCATTAACCATTAGTCTGGGTAAGTTGCTTGGAACTCTCCATCTTCCAGTCTTGTTATGAGAGATTGTGGTATTGGTACATGGCTTTCTCTTTAAATCTTAGGATGCTGGAGGTAGTAGCAGGGAGCTCAAACCACAGGTCTGGATTCCCACAGAGTAGGTGGCTCAGTGGATAGAGTGCTTGACCCAAAGTCAGGAAGACTAATTTTGCTGAGTTCAAATGTGGTCTCAGACACTTATCAGCTGTGTGACCGTGGGAAAGTCACTTAGCCCTGTTTGCTTCAATTTCCTCATCTGCAAATGAACTGGAGAAGGAAATGGCAAACTATTCTAGTATCTTTACCAAGAAAATTCCTAATGGGATCACAGAGAATTTAACACAACCAATACTATTGAACAACAATAATCATTTCAGCCCAAGATAGTGGAAGATAAAGCATTATTTAGAAGTTAGCCACATATAGAACATGCTCTCTATATTAAGGAAGGAAAAATATGCTAAGTACCATGTTAAGCACCAGAGATGTACATCCCAAAGCAAAGGTATTCCTTTCTCAAAGGGTTTATTCCCTAATTGAGAAGACCGCACATGTGGAGATAACTGACCTGGGTGAGGCTCTTTGGTACTTAAATTTACAGTACTGGAGAGGAGGGCCATGAGGGAGTAGATGGACTTAGCTTAGTGTCTGAGAACCTGAAACTGGTATCATCAATTATGTTAGTGCAAATACCAGATCTGTCTGAGATCCCAATATTTCTGATTCCAAGTGACATCTGAGTCATAGCAAGATAGTTGCCATTTGTCTGGATTCACCATTCTCTAGACTCATATAGTAAAAGGACTTCCATGGTTTAAATAATTTCTTTCATATCATCTTTAACAAGATCCTTCCAGGCTTGAAAGAGCTGTGATTTGATGGATGTTGATGGATGCTATCCATGCTGATGGCAACTACTTTACAACTTATCAAATTTTCTCCAAGGTTTGTCAACTCTGAAAAATTCATCACATTTTTGACCATCCTGCAGAGCCATGTTTTTGAACTTAGCTAGCTGGTTCCATGGCAACTGATACTGTGCCCTGTACTCAAAGCTTTTTTAACATGGTGGAATCTTTCAGAACTTTTCTTTTGATAGCACAGATTTCTGGAGTTATTGGGTCGCCTCTATACCATGGGGAGGTGCTAGACTAGGAATTTTGTGTAATCTTACTGCAAAATCTTTTGAAGACAGGAATTGTTGCATTATTTATATCTGTATTCCCAGAGTTTAGGGCAATGCTTGGCACATACTAGATGCTTGATAACTGTTTGTTAATTGATGAGTATAAAAATAGTGTTGTTGGAGAGAATCTGGAGGCTATTCCTAACTACATTATACTAAGTTTAAGACAAGTTCATTGTCATTCTACTGCAGATAACACAGCATCTGATTTCTCAATGGAGCCAACTTTCACTTATCTACTTTGTAGATTATCTGTAGCAAATCTTAAATTCCAATCTGCTTCCTTCCAGCTGCAGTGAATATTTCTGGTCTGTTCCTTCCACTATCATTTGGCTTATGCTCAGGAAATGCAACTAGTTTTAATATTTTCTTAAGCAAGAAATAATTAGAAGTATAAATCTGCTTGAAACAAATGTAAGCTTCCATCTGCCAAATGAAACGATTTTTGGATTTCCGACCATTTAGAGTTCTCTTCACCATTGTGGCTTTCCATCATAAGAAGAATAACAATAATAACTCACATCAACATGGGACTTTGTAAGGCACTTTTTTCAAACAACAAAAGTGGGTAGTCTAATTATTGTTACCCTCATTTTCCACATAAGAAGACTGATACTCAATGAAGTTATTTGATTTTTATCCAAACTGTACAAACCTGGACAGATCACTTTTTTGTGTCATGTGATAGGGCTTGAATTAGAACATAAATCTTTTAATTTCTGAACCAGTGCATTATCTGTTTCCCAATTCTGCTTGTCTGAAAGATGATTCTCCTCCCTATGCTGATGTCTTTCCTTTTATGGGCCTGGATTCATTTGAGATGCCAGGAGGAGGAGTGTGATGAGTGAAAGATGAAATTTCTGTGGAAAACAAAGGTTTAGTCTTCCAAGCATATTGATTTATTAAGCAATGCATGCCAATTGCTTGACAAATTGGGATCAGGTCCCTTAATCAGTTTAGGATTAGATCTCAATCCTAGGGGGAGATAGATTTCTATACATTAAAAAGCAATTAATTAAAAGGAAACAGTGCAACATTAGGTATTCTGATTTCTTATTGGAGGAAAATTAGGGCCTTTCCAAATTGGGAAGAGGAGAGCAAACATGTCCAATTTCCTGAATTCAGAAGAGGTATCCCATTCCTCTCAAGTGTCTGTAAGCAGTCAAAGGAAATAGTAACTGATTGATTAGTAAATGGCTAGTTTTCAGATGAGACATATGGAGTTACTTTAGAGGAATAATTGTGAGAAAACTCTTTGCATCAGTCTTTGGATCCAAATGGGTTTCTGGTCAGAATAACTTAAGTCCTCGGTTAAGGGGATCTAAACTGGAAGAGGTGGTCCAGTTTCCCAGCCATACAAGGCTAGGTTCAAACTGCAGAAGATTTTCTCTCACTTCCACCACTGAATAAAGTTTTTTCACAGAACAGAATTTGGGCTAGAACTATAACTGAATAGAAAAGGAACTGAGCTAGCTCTAGAATTGAGTCACAAGATAGAATGAGGGTCCCCTCTTAATTCCCTCAGGAGCTAGGAAGGATGTTCTCAGTCTTGGGCAACTTTCATGTCAGTCCTCTGGAAGGTGGAATATTTGTATCTTCCCTATTCAGAGCATCTTTATCTTCATCTATGCTCCATTATAGACTGAACAGGTGCCAAGAATCCCATTTATTGACAATGCTACATTGATTGAAATTTATGAACTTGAAAATGCAAGTCAGCAAAGTATTCTTCATTCCTAGACAAATCAGATTTTTAAAAAGTAGGTTAAATTTATCACCTAGCTGAACGAGATTGCTGATTACTACAAGTTGGCCATGTTTCCAAAAGGACATCTCAGGTGTACTGAATACATGAAATTCTGAGAACAAGGCATCTTTCCCCATTTAATACTACATAGTTTACAATCTCTATCAAAATCCACAGTTGATCACCAACTAAGCAGGGATATTCAAGCTGGTCCCATATTTTGATAGTAGCTTTGAGATTTTTTAGAGATGCTGATATGTCCCTTTGACTAAATGTACCTCTTCTCATTCTATCACAAAGCATGTTATTCTTAGCATTTAAGGCACTGCTTTGAGTTAAGGCATTAAAGAACGCTAAACTTCCCATTGTCCTTTGAGTAATTGTTAACTGCTATTCAGAGACTGTAGTAGTCCTTGACACTGTCTTATCTCAGCATTGAGACGATATTGGTGTTAATTTTTTTTTATTTCAGAGAAAAGTCAGGATTATTAAAGGAACTGGGAAGTTGAATATAATTGGAATTTTTAATTAAATTTATCACAAGGTACTCATTAAAAATAAATTTAATTTTTTAAAATTATCAAGCATTCATTTTCCTCTCTTTCCTACATTCCTTTCCTTCCCAATCCTATTGGAAAAAAAAGGAAACCCATTCTGAACTTTGAAAGAACTCTGATCAATGCACCACTTTCAGGGGACCACTGATGATACAAACTTCTCTTGGTTGTATAGAAAGTATTACATTTTTATCAAAATTGGAAAGCAATTATGAAGCCAGAGTTTAAGTTGTCTTTAAAACTATCACTAATGTAGCACTATTCAGTGGAAAGAATATTAAAAAATAAAGATTGAACTAGAGGTCTTTAGGGTCCAGTTGAGCTCTTAATTTATGATCCTAGCTTACATCAACAATCTCAGTATCTCACAGCTCTGAAACCTTAGCTCAATGCTGGGTGAGTCCTAGACAAAAACTTCAAAAAGATAGAAATCTACATCCCTCAAGTGGATCACAGTGCACAAGAGTTTTGTGGGAGGGGGGATTATTTGCCAGTTGCCCCAAGGCTTTTAGATATTTACTAGGAGGTGAATGAATGCTAGGATTAGGATGGGTAGCAAAGATAAAGAAGGGTAGTGATAATGAAGTCCTTAGAAGTCTGGAATTGGCTCTGTTATTAGTTTTTTGTCCTTTCCTGATGGAAATCTGGACAGATCTTAGAGAGAGGGATTCAGAGCTGCAGAAATAGACCAAGAGGTCAATTGGCAGATAAGACCATGAAATCTATTGGTAGATTCTGGTTTGTTGGCTGTGGATTCTCCACTATATTGATATGTCTGTAGTGTATTGCCCTTACCAATGCCATTTAGCAATAACACTATTTCTGAATTATGATAAAATCCAACTGTGAAACCTTAGATACTAGGGAAACAGTGTTTGACCAATTGCTCATTTATAAAATTATTTTCATGGAGCTAATTGACTTCTCTGATGCTGTTTTGTGTAACACAGTATTTTCTTGGTTGGGTGTGGATGTACCTATACTGTCTTCTATTTAGTGAATTTATGAGCACATCTATCAGCAAAATCACATCCCTCACATTGGAGCATTTGTGGAATTGGTAACAGTTAAGGAGAAGAATAAGAACTAGTTTTGATGTGTCTGCAGAATGACAATTAGGCTGATCACAGACTAGCTAGGTATGGAAAAGGGAGAAGGATCTTAAGAAATGAATATATTTTCAAAACTGAATGCAGAATAATGCAAAAGAAATTTTTAGAAGGTGGAATCTGGATGGCATTATTTTTTAAAACTAATTTAGGAGCATTGGTTCCATTTTCAGAGAGATAATTTAAAACAACATTTAATGATAAATGCTCCTCATAATCAGACTCAACTGAGATAGTCTGGTGTAGTGGATGGGGAGCAGACCTCTGACCTGGAATCAATCCCTCTTCTGAAACATACTGTTGGTATGATCCCCTACAAGTTTCTTTATCATTCAGTGCTTTAGATTACTAAGATTACAAATTGCAAAGGAAGTGCCAACTGTTTTGGCAGAGGGAATTTCCTTATCTGGGATTCTGCTCTATGAAATCACATGTCCAGTCTTCATCCCTTTTCCTTATTCAGATTAATTTAGGATCTTTGATTTTTCATTAACATCACTTCTGAGAATACTGGCCTTTCCCCCTACTACTCCTTGGCTCATTCTCATATAGGTTTCTTGTAACTACAAATTATCTTCTGTTTTATAGGGCCTTGGACTGAACCAGTCCTACCATATATTAGAGTTTGGCGTGAAAATATTTTTTCTTTTATAGTAGTTAGTGGGTATTGGAGACACATAGGGAGGCATATACTTTCATACACTTCAGATTTCTTCTATAAAGAAACCAGACTTTTGAGATATTTGGTATTTAAGAACTAATTATTTTTGTCTATGAGTGGTAAATATATTTAAAGTTATACATATACACTTGCATATATATTCTTGGAAAGTGAGATGAAGAGATGAAGAGACTGAGAGCTGGAAAGGACCATAGAAGCCCTAAATGGGAAGACTGAGGTTTAAGTCATAAAAAATACCTTAATTTGATTTTAAGATTCCAGAAAGGAAAAAATATCCTTTTATTTAACCATTGGGTTAATTGGAGTAAGGTCAAGCTTAAAACTGAAAATGTTAAAATCAATCTTAATGGAGACAATTAGAATTTGGGGTCAAATTACTTGGTTAGGGTAAAAAATAAGGTTAGGATCCAAGGTAAAGTGGCACTAGCAATCAAGGAATCTCAAAATCAAGAATTGTAAACGGGTAGGACTAAAATTCAGGCTTATGGACCAGAGAAGCTCAATAGTCTGAAGGAAATTTCCTTAAGTTCTGGAACTTCCTGATGGTATCTCTTTTTTAACTTAATCTTGCCTTATTATGTCACTTTTTTTCTAGATTGCTTGACCTAGAATCTTGATAATATCAACTCTCCTAAACACTAGAATTATGATATTAGGTAGGAAAGGTTTTAGAAATAATCTTGTACAACTCCCTTTTTTGCAAAAATCTTATCCTTATTGATGATTTTATTTGTACAGAAACTTTTTGATTTAATATTATCAAAATTATTCATTTTACATTATTTAGTATTCTCTATCTCCTCCTTGGTTTTAAATTCCTTCCTTTCCCATAGATCTGAATATTTTATGTTCACCTAATTTGCTTATGATTTCCCTCTTTATATTTTTCATTTACCCATTCTGAATTAATCTAGGTATAGGTTGTGAGATCTAAACCTAATTCTTCCCATGCTGTTTTCCAATTCTCTCAGCAGTTTTTGTCAAATAGTGGGTTCTTTTCCCAAAAGCTGGGATCTTTGGGTTTATCGAACACTATCTTGCTACTGTTATTTACTCCAAGTCCATTTACCCATTGATCTACCCTTCTATCTTAAATCCAGTACCATATTGTTTTGATGTTCACTGCTTTATAGTATTAGTTTGAGATCTGGTACTACTAGACCTCCATCCTTTATATTTTTTTCATTAGTTCCCTTGATATTCTTGATCTTTCATTCTTCCAGAAGAACTTTGTAATAATTTTTTCTAATTCTATAAAAAAAGTTTTTTGGTAGTTTGATAGGTATAGCACTGAATAAGTAAATTAATTTTGGTAGGAATGTCATTTTTATTACATTAGCTTGTCCATGAGCATTGGATTTTTTTTTCCAATTGTTTAGACTTGTTAATGATTAAAAAAATAAAAATTAATTACTTAATATAGTCCTCAACTTTCCCCAGTGAGCCACCATTTGTTACAAAGATATAAAAAGGAAGGGGGAGTAACTTATTAAAACATCAATTTATCAGCCATGTCTGATAGAATGAATGTTATTCCACATCCAGAGTCCTATTGCAATCCAGTGAGGGAGGTTTATATTCTCAGTTATTATTTTGGTATAAGATTACAACCCTATCACTTGATAGATGAGGGTGCCAAGGCTCAGAGCTGAAGGCTTTAGATTCTAATCTTCCTCACAACAAGGGAACACAGCCAGTATGGGAGTGTATGCCTTGAGACTACAAATCTGGTCCTTTCCCCTTTATCTTTCTGAAATAGCTCAGTGGCTCAGTGGATAGAACCCTGGACTTGGAGTCAGAAGTCAGTCCCTTATTAGCTTTTTGACTCTTGACAAGTCATTTAACTTCTGCCTGTCTCAGTTTTCTCATATGTAAAATGATTATAATTTTGGCATTTTCATCATAAACTTATTGTGAGGATCGAATAAAATCTTTGTAAGTTTTCAGTCTAGTGCCTGGTGCTTAATAAATGCTTGTCCTTCTTTTCCCATTCCTCTCCTCCCATCTCACTGATAGCAAGGGATGTTCTAGCATTTATTCTTTTGTTTCATATGATTCCAGAATCTTTATGAAAATTTGTTATGCCATATTGCTAAAGGGCTAGAGATAATAAACTATAGAATCATAGATCAATGACTCTACTGGAATTTAAAGGTCATGCAGACAAGAGGTGTGATTTGAGTAAAAGTTGGACTTGGGAGAACCCTGTTGGATCAGAAGTTAAGAGAGATATAGTTATTGCAGGTCCAGGTAGGATTGCCAGACCAATTTACTCCTCTGAGAAGTGTGTGTAAAGTGAATACACATTAGATTGAGGAAATGATCAAATCTAAAGTCTCATAGCACTTTGGCTTATGCTAAATGATTATTATACGTTGCTTCTATCTAACATTCATATTTTCTGAGTACTTGTACCTAGCTTGTCTTAGGAGTAGAAAGAATAGCACCAAGTGCCCCCCCTCCCTTTGTTTTCTCCCTTCTCGCACCAATTTGCTGATGGTTTGGTCCTGAGTTAGGTGGGTCTGTATTTTCCTTGGCAGATGGCCAATTTCCAAAATAACTAAACCTTAACCTTTGGATCATTTCCCAGAAGTAGCACTTCCGCCTACAAGCACTGGGCATCTGCTCATTTAATCATTCTTTGCCTGCCTTAACTTTGCTTTGCAGGACCTTGCCTAACCTTGTCAAATTGTGTTCTTTATTCTCTGTTTCTGTTGCCCTTCAGCTCAAAATTTCTTGGAGTGGTGGATGGGCTATTTGCTCACTTGCTTCCTTTTTCCCAGATGTGGTGTGTGTGTGTGTGTGTGTGTGTGTGTGTACACGTGTGTGCCTGCATGTGTTCAGACCTGTGATCTAGGAAGTCCTCTGCCAATGAAGTATCTGTTTTGAAAATTATAAAGAGTTTCCCGTGGACACTGAGAGGTCAAGTGATTTGCCTAGAATCACACAGCCAGTAGGTCAGTGGTAGGTCTTGAACCTGAATGTTCATGAATTAGAAACTGGTTCTCTACTGTCTATGCCATCTTGTTATTCAGCCATGTTTGACTTTTTGTGATCTCTTTGGGTTTTTCTTGGCAAAGATCCTGGAGTGGTTTGCCATTTCCATTTCCAGTTCATTTTTTCAGATGAGGAAACTGAGCTAAGTAGGGTTAAGTGACCTTCCCAGGGTCACATAGCTAATAAACTTCTTTCTACCTCTTAACAATTATTCAGAAATATTTGGGTCCCTTTCTCATAGTTCCCTATCACCTCTAGGAGAATAGTTAGTCCTCTATTTGACTTGTAAAGTCTTTCCTATCCTGGCCCCTTCCTATCTGCCCAGTAGTCTTACATTTATAAGTACATCTCTGTACTTATCTATTCAGGGACATTGGCTTCCTTGTTGCCCTTGAACAAGAGACCCTGTCTCCCAAGTGTGCATTTTCACTGGCCATCCTCCATGCTTTTTCTCCACTTCTTAGCTCTCTTGGTTTCCTTAAAGTCTTAGCTAAAATTCCATCTTTTGAAGATCTTTACTAGGCCTCTTTAATCTTGGTGCCTTCCCTCTGGGGCTATGCCTAATATACTCTGGATATATATTGTTAGCATTTAGTTGCTTAGGCGTAGTTTCCTACATCACACTGTGGATTCCTTGAGAACATGTACTGTTATTATAATTATAATTTTTAGTATTAATTATTTTGTTCTTTGTATCTTCAGTGCTTAGCTAAGTTCCTGACACATAGCAGGTACTTAATAATTGCCAGTTGACATCTTGAAGAAAAATGTGCTTGACCCTGAGTATCTCTCAATTTAGCTCTTATTCTCCCTTTCTCTGCACCTTCCTTTCACTATTAAACTTCTTGAAAACAAAAACTGTGCTTGTTACTTCTGTTTCCTCATCACTTACTTCCTCCTCAATCCACTGATTTTGGTTTCTCCCATTCCACTGAAAACATTCTTGGTCCTCAATGATCTCTTTATCACATATTTTGTTGCTGTTCAGCTGTTTCTGTCTGTGGTTTCTGACCCCTGAGAACTTTCCAAGCTTATATTTGTTGCTTCCATGGAACTATCTAGCCATAGCATCTTCTGCCATCCCTTTCTCCTTTTGCCTTAAAA
Organism: Gracilinanus agilis; assembly: GCF_016433145.1. NCBI lineage: Eukaryota > Metazoa > Chordata > Mammalia > Didelphimorphia > Didelphidae > Gracilinanus > Gracilinanus agilis. The sequence continues at coordinate 87,377,304 of NC_058134.1, forward strand.
TCTTTTATCAGTTTTTTCCAATGGGTCCTGTCTTCTCATTATGTTGCCAAAGTATTTGAAGAAAAGCTTCAGTATTTGACCTTCCAGTGAATAGTCTGAGTTAATTTTTTTAAATATGGATTGGTTTGATCTCCTTGCTATCCAAGGGACTCTCAGAGTCTTCTCCAGCACCACAATTGAAAGCATTTGTTCTGTGGTGCTCAGCTTTCCTTATAATCCAACTCTCACAGCTTTACATTGCTACTGGAAAAACCATAGTTTTGTATAGACCTTTGTCAGCAAGATGATGTCTCTACTTCTTATTATGCTGTCCATATTTGCCATAGCTTTCTTTCCAAGGAGTAGCATCTTTTAGTTTCTTAACTGCAGTTATTGTCTGCCATGATCTCTGAGGCCAAGAATATAAAGGTTAACACTGCTTCCATTTCTTCTCCCTCTATTTGCCAGGAGGTGATGGGACAAGTTGCCAAGATTTTAGTTTTTTATGCTAAGCTTCAAGACGGCTACTGAATTTTCCTCTTTCATCCTCATCAAGAGTCTTCTTATTAATTTTTCTTCACTTTCTGCCATCAGAGTAGTATTGTCTACATATCTGAGATTGTGGCTGTTTCTCCTGGCAACCTTAATTCCAGCTTTTGATTCATCTAATTTTGCATTTGCATGATGTACTCTGCATATTAGTTAAATAGGTGACAAAATAGAGGCTTGCCATACTCCTTTTACAATCTAAAAAATAATCAGTTGTTTTATGTTCAATTCTTTTGCTTCTTAGCTTGCATATACTTTCCTCAAGTAAGATGATCTGGTACTTCCAGCTTTGAGTTCTTTTAAAAAATATCTTTATTTTATTCCAATAACAAATTTATACATGTCTCCCTCCTCTCTTTCCTCTCCCCTTCCTGAGTTGACAAGTAATTCCACTTGGTTATACATGCATTATAATGCAAAACACGTTTCCATATTATTCATCTTTGTGAGTAATCTTATAAAACCAAAACCCCAAATTATATGCCCAAATAAACAAATGATAAATCATATGTTTTAACATGCAACATTTGAGGTGGACAACATTCTTTTTCATAAGTCCCTCAGAATTGTCCTGGATCATTAGATTGCTATTAGTAGAAAAGCCTATCATATTTGATTGTCCCACAATATTTCAGTTACTGTGTATAATTTTCACCTGGTTCTCCTTATTTCACTCTGCATCAGTTCACATAGGTCCTTCTAGTTCTTATAGAAATCAATCAATTCATCATTCCTTATATCCCAACACCATTATATACCACAATTTGTTTAGCCATTCCCCAACTGAGGGACATCCCTTTGGTTTCAAATTCTTTACCACCACAAAAAGCATAGCTATAAATATTTTTGTATAAAAAGGTCCTTTCTCATTTTTTTTATCTCTTTGGGAAATAGACCTAGTGGTAGTATTGCTGGATCAAAAGATATGCATTCTCTTAAAGCCTTGTGGGCATAATTCCAAATTGCCTTTCAGAATGACTGGATCAATTCATAACTCCACCAGAGCCATCTCTGAGTTCTTCCCACATTTTGTTGTGATCCACATAGTCAAAGGCTTTAGTGTAATCAATGAAGGAGATATAGTGATTGTTTCTGTTTCTACATTTCATTTCAACTCCACTGAGTTGTCTACCCTATTCTTCTCAAAACTCTCTTTCCAGAGCTTGGTGCTTATTATTTCTATTCTCTTTCATTTCCCTTTCTTCCCCCTTCCCTTTCTCCTTTCCTTTATTTTTCTTTCCCTTTCAGTTTCCCCTTTTCCAAGATCTCTTATCTTGGAGTGATATGATATACCATATCAACTCTCAAATCTCTTTGGCCCAGTGCTACATCTTTTTCTTTGAGCAAAGTCTGATATCATGATTTTTGGTCTTTTGCCAAAACCTTCAATTTAATATGTTGTAAATAATCTGAAAGGAGGCAGCATGGCACAGTGGAAGGAGTCCTGGAATTGGAATCTGAGATTTTAGATTCAAAACTTGGCTTTCCTCTCTTTGCTCTAGGTAGCTTTAGACAACTTGCTGAACTTTCATTGCACTATAAAGCCATCACAATAAGAGAAATTTGTGACATTTAAGTTAAGAAGAGGCAATGCTGGAGTATTAAAAATTGGAATGTGTTGGAGAACTTGATCTTCTATTGTGCTGTAGAAAGTCATTAAGTTAGTCAAGTTAGCCCTTGGCTAAAGAATTGTGCTTGTCAGGCTGAAAACCTAGGTTGGATACCCATGACAGTCAGTTGAGTTTACATGGATCAATGACCCCAGACTCCATCCTATTTCTGCTGGAGATCTTCCATGTAAAGGATAAGGTGCTGGAAGGTAGGTAATATCATGAAGTTCATCTTTTCTTCTGGAACAAACAACTTAAAAGTATATTTTCTGCTAATGAGTTTGTTGTTTTATCTGTATACATAAAATATGGGATATCAAGTTGGCCTGTCACCTCTTTTTCTCTACTATCCAAATTATTCCTCTTATCTTTGTAGATTTTTGGGATAACTTTTCCTCCAGTTGTTGAAGTTTGAATAATATCTTTTCCTCACTATAAAAAGAGTCTTGTAAGTGTTGTAAAGAGGCCTGAGTTTTAGTCCCCTTTTGCTACTAATTGAGTGTGTGACCTTGAACAAGCTACCTAAACTTTATGGTCCTCTGTAAAAGGGAGGGTTCGACCACATGATTTTGAAGGCTTCCTTGAAACTCTGAGTTCTCTAATCCTTACACTATTGATATCTAATAGCTCTAGTATATTTAATTTAGCAATGGGAAACTAGGTGATTCAGTGGAGAGATTGCCTGGGTTGGATTCAGGAGGATGTGAGTTCAAGTCTGACCTCAGACACTTATTATCTATGTGATGCCAGGCAAGTCATTTAACCTTGTTTGTCTCAGTTTCCTTATCTGTAAAATGAGCTGGAACAGGAAATGGCAAACCACTCCACTATCTTTGCAAATGAGATCAGAAAGAGTTGTATATGACTGAAATGACTCAAAAACAACTCCCCTTTACTTGTATTTTTTAGCAGACTATATAAGTTACTTTATCTCCTTTTTTCCTCCATATATGCTTCTATGCAGGTAATCTCTAGTGCCTAGGTCCTTTACCTTACTCATCTCAACCTGGTAAAATCTTTTTCCTTTGTATCCCTAACATTTAATACAGTGGCATTAGTAGACAATTGGTTACTTTTCATTTAATTTAATTGAATTTTACTTAACAATACACCTCAGATACTAATCTATCTGGTCTGACAGTGGAGGGGATTTTCTGATTTTGTGATCAATCTTGCTGGGTTTGTAGAAAAAAAGCCCCATACACTCAGATATGGAGACTTTTGTGGCTTTCTGAGAACTTGTACCATCTTTTATGCATGTATAAAATCCTTGTTGATGTCATTGGAGACAATGACAAATAGTTGAGGGGAGGAGAATTGAGGGGACTTTTATACCATAAAAATTTATAATATCATTGTTATGGTCATTCTTTCCATCAATGAAGCTTGAAACTCTTCTGACACTAAAGTAGCTTCTGTAGCTGAAAAAAAATCTTTTCCTAGTGGCCAACCTTTTGGTGCTGGCTTTTTCCAAACACTGCTGAACTGACCACTGGACAACAAATAGCTGGTTTTGAGATCCATGCATGTTGGGTATGCATGTGGAGAAGATAATGAAATTTCTGTCTTTGAAACAATTGCAAGTAGATAATGGGGTGTTCAGGTAAAAATGTATCTTTTGCTTTTTGGTTAGAATCTTTTGGGGTAAAGAATGATCCTGTACAAAAATTGTGCCTTATATTTATTTGGTATCTACTGCATATATAATTGAAGACGAAATCCTTTTGTTTCCATCATCAGCCTTTTCTTTGTAGGTGGGGTGAAGGTATCAGTTACACTATTTATTCCTGTCTTGGCTCACTTGGCAAAAATAGATAACAAAGTTGAGTCAGAGACAACCCTGTCGTTTATTAAATTGTTCTGTGTTGCCTCAGAAAAACTCATTAAGTGAAATGTTTCCCCATGGTGCATGTCCTATCCAAAACTTGTGTTTGGCAGAATAGTAATTACACTGATCGTGGAAAGTTGGTTTCAGACTAATGATAAACAAAGTTGGAAAACACAAAAAGAGCAGATGGGTTTAATTTGTGAAGTAATGCAGTACTGGCAGAGAATACAAACAGAAAATTAATAATACAGAGATACCATTTGGGTAATTCTGGGTTCTCAGGTAAGGTTCTCTTCAAAGTTTGGAACTGAGGCAGTCTAGAACCCTTTTCCATATGGAGCAATGCAGGTTAGAAAAAAGGAATACCATTTGTGAAGGTATTTTAAGGAAAAATCATGCTTTCTTCTTCTTTTTCCTTTTCCCTACATCTTGTGAAGACCTCGAATGTTTTTTTTTTCTTTTTGTTGTAACCTTTTATAACCAGTTTTCAAACTCAGGCATAATACTTTTAGAGGTATTAGGATTCTTCTTTGCCTCCTGCACCAAGAATTGCACAGACCTCTTAGCTTACATCTTAAAAGTCAGATGGAGATCTAAAGTGCCACCCATGAAGCCATTCTAAGTACAACCAGCAGGATTCTGGCCTGAGGCACAGCAGACAGTTCTGACTCTAGTCTCATCAGAAATACTGCCTCTTTACTTATTTATAGATTAATTTTCACTCCTGGCATGGGAAAGTAATTCAACTGTCAGGGCTAACTATTTTGCTGAGATAACTGCTGATTAATAAGGCAAAGAATATATTGACTGGCAAAGAGATGCTAGAACGAAGAACTGTCTTCAAAGTTCATCTCATTCCCTTCTCTCCAGCAAGCTCACACAACACCAACGATTGGCTTATAGCTTAAACAAAGGAAGTTACTGAACGCTTTGGTGGCACCTGTGTATTGTTTCACCTGCTTGTCTGATCCCTGGTGCTTTAGGAATTTGGAACTCTTGGAGATTTTGGCAAAGGAAAAAGGTCCTTCCAAATTGAACAAGCAATGTTTCTATATAGAGTCTTGGCAATTTTAAAGTGCAGCCCCAATAATTGAAATGAAAGACAGAGATAGTGTGATATAGCTATATAGTAGATAGTTTATTGGGTATGGGGTCGGGAAGACATAAGTTCAAATCTCTTCTTAGACATATTTTAGCTGTATGACCCTGAGCAAATCATCTCATGTTCAAGTTTTATCTGTAAAATAAGGGGGTTGAGCTTGATAGTCCTAGGGTTCCTTTTGATCTTCGTCTGTGATTGCATAATATAGTTCCTTAGGAAGAAATTGTATAGTCATGTAAAAAAGGAGTTGAATTTACTATGCTTGAACCCAGAGAACATAACTACAAGCAATGGATGGAGGTTACAGGGAAGTATATTTCATTTAAACGTAAGGGAAAACAAAAATTAGAGTTATCAAAAAATGGAAAGAGCTACTGTGGGAGGAAGTGAATTTGCTATTATTGTAAGTATTCAGGAACTAGTTGACCAGTTTTTCTAGATATGAATCATGATTTGGGTAAGGGTTGGAATAGAGGACGTCTGAACTCCTTTTTTACCTTGTATATCCATGATTGTATGGCCTGAGGAAAATATTGCTTACCACATTGCTCATGCCATTGCTGTTTGATATTCCAGGTAGATGAACCCCCTCTATGCTTCCATGATATTATATTTATTCCTGCATTTCCTTATGCCATATCTCCCACTTGGAATGCTCTGCCCATTCTTCTTTCCCAGTCTGTATCTTGATTATCCTTCAAGATGTGTTCCAAATCCTATAACCTTTCTGTATACTTTCCTGATGATTCCAGCCCACAAGTATGTCTCTTTTAACTCTTGTTTCATTTTTTTCCTAACATAAACCAAAACACTTTATAGCCACTTAATATGCATTTGTTGAATTGGCTTTCACTGTCAGCTCCTTGAAAGTAGACATTCTGTCTCTGATTAAATAGGTATTCTTTCTATTTCCTTGCACAGTCCTAAGTGCATAATTGGTACTTAATATCTTCCTATAAGTTGGCGTTTTGATTGTTTTTGTGGTGATTATATACTAATGTTATCTCTTAATCTAACTACAAATTAACTAAGATTTCTCCAGTGCTTTAAAATGAGCTTTTCTCTTGATCCCTCTCTAACTACCCAGCTAATATATGTTTGTGAACAAGCTTATTGGAAATTTTTTCTATTCCTGATGCTTCCTAATCTCTTCTCAACTCTCTGGAATCTGGATTCCATATCCTCTACCCTACTGAAACCGGATTTTCAAAGACCACCTGTGACCTCTTAATCACCAAATTCACAAGCCTTTTCTAAGTCTATACCTTCCTTAACCTCTTTGTAGCATTTTCACAATGTTGAACATCTTTTTTTTTAAACTGGCCAGTGTCTCTTTCCTTGTTATTGTGACTACAAACTCCCATGATTTTGACTATTCCCTCTATACATATAATTTTCAAATTGATATGTCTAATTCTGAATGATTATTGTTCCATCTAGATTTAACTAAATGTTTAACTCAACATGTCCATGTTTAACTCAACAAATGATGCTTACATTTTTAATCTCTCAAATCTGTTGTTACTCATTATGGCTACTCTGTTTGTTACCATAGTATCATTTTCCCCTCAGTTTTCCATGTTTGAAAGTACCATGTAAACTTGAACTCTTCTTTAAGCCTCCTCTCTCATATCCAATTAGTTATCAGTTCCTATCAGATTGGCTTTTGCAATGTATCTGCTATCAATGCTCAGTTTCATCTATTCCCACAATGTCACTACCCTATAACACATTGTCCAAGTACACTAAAGTCCCTTCTTGCAGCAGATTCAAAGTAAGCTTTCTGAACTCTATTCATCCTTCTAATACATTTTTATGTTGCTGCAAGACTTATTTTTCTAAAGCACAAATATGATCAGGATAAATTTGCTAACAGAGCCAAACAAAAGTGAAGTAAGCTCAAATTCCTCTTCTTGGAGGTCTTTAAGTAAAGGCTAGATGACCAACTTGTGGGTTTTATTATAGTGGAAATTCCATTTAGTTTATAAACTGGACAAGGTCATGGATATGTCTCCTAATTCTCAAATATTCTGTGATTATTTTATTCTGTGACTCCAAAGCTGTATCTAGGTAGTCAGGTTAGTAGGCAAATGGGTAGAAGGTAGAGGAAAGCTCAGCTAAAGAACAGACTTTCCAACACTAGATTGATTTATGTAAAGTCTTTGAGAACATGGACATTTTTTGGTCTTTATATCCTCAGTGCCTAGCACAGTGTGTCATACATAGTAACCACTTGATAAATATGTGCCGATTGAATGATTTAGGAAATGGTGAGCTCCCTGTCACTGGGATTATCCAAGCAAGGTTTAGCTGATCATTTGCCACTTTCTAACTTGAAATGTAATTGTTTTTATATACATGGAATGGGCATACAATTTGCACAATGGATCGAGCTCCACACCTGGAGTTTGGAACACTCATATTCCTGAGTTCAAATGTAGTCTCAGACACTAGTTGTGTGACCCTGGAGAAGACATTCAACCCTGTTTGCCTCAGTTTCCTCATTTCTAAAATGAGCTCAAGGAAAAAAAATGGCAGACCACTCCAGTATCCTTGCCAAAAAAACTCTAAATGGGGTCAGGAAGAGTTGAACACTCTTGAACAACCTGAGCAACAACCTCTGTGGAATCCCTCTGTTATAGCTTAAGCTCTTTGCGGGCAGAGATAATTCTTCGTCTTTTTGTTGCTAGAAACTAGCATTTTGTTTTGCATTTAGCAACCTCTTAAATATTGACTGAACTGAGTTGAATGTTGTTTATAGAATTCTTCCACACCTGGAGAATCAGTTTAGATGAAGTGTAAAGGCACTTTCCAAAGCTAAGATTTTATGATTTCCATCTGGCAGACATTGTGAAAGAAGCATTAATAGACCTGGGTAATTGTTACTAAAAGGTGAGATCTCTTGTTCTCTCTGTCTGCCACTTTCCCTTTCTCTCTCTCATTGTTCCCCCCTTCCATTTCCCATGCTGTTTTTCATCTTCCTGCTGGTTTTCAGTGTTAGTGTAGTACCACTTCAGTAGCTGTTCCTTGAAATGGGTACTCATATTCACAGGTGAAGGCTCCCCAGAAGATGGGTAATTACTACTTTCTTCAGGATTCTAGGGATAACTCGAAAGGGTTGTTGTTTCCAACACTAGCTCCAATTAAAAGACTGTTTGCCATTACCTTGTACCAACCTCTTAGTCAACATGCCTGGAAACTAGCTCTCTAAAGTTTCAGTATGATGGTTTGGAAAAAAGTAAAGGAATATTCTAAGGATTAAAACCAGGGAGGAGCTATCTTTATGCTTCAAAGACTGCTCCCCATTGGCTAGTCCATCCCATTATATTAGGATACTTAAAACTTGTTATTGTGAAAGTGATATATATTCTCTGAGCTAATAAAAGTCTCTGGCTCATGGCAGGAGCCTTATAAATATTTTGAATCAACATAATCTATCCAGACAGAGCCCTGAGCACTAGTTACAGGGAATAGCACTATGAAAACAAAATAAAAACTACAGAATATAGCTTCTTCCCTTCTTGTCACTTAATATTCCTCTCCTGTTCTTATAGAGGAACCTCTTAGCATTAATTGTTGGAGATAAAAGATATGTATAGGAAAGCCCCATTCAAATTACTGAAAAAAAGGGTAATGATGACTTTAAAGATGGTAATTAGGATTTTTTTTCTTAGAGAAGCTAGTCAGGGATAGAGAATTCCTGATGTGGTGTGCTTTTCCTCTTTATTTTTTCCTTTTTAGCTGAACAGATAAGGGTGGGGAGAATTTATTCCTCTAATATGCCTTTGTGATGAATGTTTCCCCAAACCATTTCATTAGCTTTAAGTAAAGGCGAGACAAAATCAAGTAAACAGCTCCTTGAAATTTGATGGTGGCGTGTTTGGAATGTACATGATGTTCTCTTTGCTGTTTGTTTTCCCTTTATCGATGTGTGAAACTTTAGACAAGCTCAGGAGGAGTGCTTCCTGCATGATAAAACTGGCTCCACTAAGAAGGCTGATGGCCTATTTTTTTGCCAACATGAAATCTAGACACACAGACTAGACAGCCAGAAGGGACCTTGTATGTCATCTAGCTGAACTCCCCCACTTACAGATGAGGAAATGGAAGCTGAGGGATTATAGGTGACTTACTCAAAGTCATCGAAGTAGTTAAGTGGCACTGCCAGGACTCAAATCCAGTTCTGACTCTGATTGTTGTAATAGGAATCATTCAACCCACAAATATTGAGTACCTACTATGTGTCAGGCATTGTGCTGGGCACATGGGATACACAACCAAAAGTGAAACATTCTCTGCCTTTTTGGAGATTAGGTTTTAGTGGGAGAGAAAACATAGATGATGAAGTTTATTAAAAATATGAGGGATAGATTCTGAACCTGTAATTTCTTTGGAGTATAGAGCATCTAGGTGAGAAATGCCTCCTCTCTCAAATTAAGTCAATAAGCTTTCACTTGTTCTAGGTACTAAGTTTAGCATGGGACAACATAGTCGTTTTTCAGTCATGTCCAACTCTTTGTGATCACATTTGGGACTTTGTTGGCAGAGAGACTGGAGTGGTTTGACATTTACTAACTCATTTAGAGTTGAAGAAACTGATGCAAGGAGGGTTAAATGATTTCCAGGATCATACAGCTAGTAAGATTCTCAGGTCAGATTTGAACTCAGGAAGATGAGTCTTCCCGACTCCAAGACCGGCACTTTATCCACTGCCCTGGAAAATGTACATATGAGCAAGAAGAAAGACAGCTTTGAGAAATACACAGCACATAAAAGGAGGCTGAACACCAGGCAAGCAGAAGGTCTTCAAAATGGAGGTTCTAACAAGACCTCAACCAATAGGAGAAGGGATGCATGATGAAGGCAAGTGAAGCATGCATGTGAAGTCCAGAGCCCTCTTCTCAAGCAGCCAACACCTTCTCTATGATATAAAGACTTAAAAATGTGGAGATTAAAATTAGTATTCAATATTCCAAGTAGTACATTTTAAAAGTTTATTAAAAATAATTAAAGTAAGAGATCTAGCTATTTAGCCTGCTAGCGAGAACAAAATAGAAAGAAGGAGGAGCTACAGAACTCATAAAACAATAATGTCACCATGGAAATGTGGAGGCGCAGAAAAGATTAAAGGGAATTTTGGAAAATACTAAGAGACTTATGGGGGGATGCAGTCCAATGTTCAAAATCTCCATTTATACAGAAAGTTGCCTGAAGCAGAGACTTACAAATAGCACAACACTCTCATGAGCTGCTGAACCAAATTAAAACATAAATGGGAAATACTTAGCAAAAATAAATAAAAATACAACAAAACATAGATAATGCTAATATATGGTTTTTTAAGTCAGGAATTACCCACAGGGATCCTTGTGTACCATTTAATGGGACCCATTTCTATTTCAGTTTGTTAGCATTGGTCTATAGCCCAGAGATATTTATGACTTGGTCAGAGTCAAATCACTAATCACTTCATATATTACAGGTAAGACTCCTTTTGCCTTCTAGACTTTCTATCCCACATTCCACACCACTTCTCTTATAAGATGAACACAAGGTGAATTTTTTATAAGGAATTCTTAGAGGCAGACATGAAATGAGAATTGTATTCTGGAGATGTTTTCCCAGTTCAGAAGTAGGATAGAAGAACCAGCTAGTAGAGGAGCAACTGGAATGAGAGAAGGGGACAACCTTCAGAGAATCTAGCTCATTTCCTAATAGTGATTAGGAGAAAGATAGACCACAGAAGAAGGGTTGCTGTAGGGATAGGAGATAGCAGCTTGGGGCTAACCAAAGGGGACAGATTTTGCTGCATGGCAGTCTGCTTTATAAAAGCTCTGAAGTTCAGGATCTAAGGATGATATGCTCTGCCAGGAGGAAGGTCTCCCCTCCCAGATGTTAGCACTTTGAGGCAAATCCCCAGATGCCTCATCCTCCTTGTAAATCTGTTCGATATTTTTCATATTACCTTAACCAATATATGCATTTGATGCTTGTTTTTGTGTTTCTGATAATGTGGTAAATTCCTGGAAGCCAGAAGCTGTTTGGAATCCAATTCCCATCTTTTCAAAGTTTAGCAGAGTGTTGAATATGGTGAATTATTTTTTTGTTGAACTAAATTATTATTGAGTAAATGCCTGCTTTCTCATAAGAGACCCCTGTAGTGTGTATATATATATATATATACTTCTTGTATGCTTTGAGTTTACAAACTAGAGAGAGATCTGCTACTGCTTAACAGATTCAAATTTCTTCTTATACAGTACCCAGTGACTGACATCTTAAAACATTCTCCTGGGTGGTCTGGGACATGATATCTAAATGGTCACATTTTCATTGTTATGTATTCTCCCTCTGTGAGGTCAGCTCTGCTGTCTTGTCTGCCCTTTTAGGCAGCTGGCTGGTATTTGGCATTTTATCTTTAGAGTGTTGTCAGCCGGATGCTTAATATAGATGAAAATGAGCCCACAGAATGTTCAGAAAGAAGGAAAAGAAAAATTGAAAGATGCTTTCTTGCCTAAACTCATTTGCTCATTCAATGTACATTTATTAAATGTCTGCAGGTACAAAGCACTGGGTAAAGAGTCCATTTAGGCTATGAAGGCTGTTTAGGTACTGTCTTCCCAAAACCAGTCATTTCCTCAAATCTCAGAACTATATCATATGGTTCACTTGACTTAGTAACTGATGTCCTCTTTAAAAAATAACAAATGACTCAAATAATTGGAGAGGTTCACTTTTCCTGGCCTTAAAAACAAACAAACAAATTGTCAGAAGCTACAATTGAATGGAGCTACTTTGTAATTCTAATTAGGGGACTCTGTGATAAGGGGGAAAGAGCCTGGCTCTGGAAACAGAGGGCCACCTGGGTTAGAATTCTGACTTTGACATTTATTATCTTTGTAACCTTAGACAAGGCACTCAGCTTATTTACCTCTTTTCCTGAATTTGTAAAATGGCGGATGGATCTCAACTAAAAGATCTCCTCCAGCTCTAGATCTGGGATGTTTTGACCTTGGGCAAATCACTCCCTCTGTTAGCTTCTGTTTCCTAACTCTATTTTCTGATTTCATGAGATTATGAAGGAATGGTAGGCAATAAGTCTCAAATTCGTGCCATGATGTAGACTTCCTCTGATTCAAGAAGGTTTTTTTTTTTTTAATTTTTTTTTTTTTAACAAAAATGCTTTGTTCAGAACTGTCCTGTCTTTGCTGTGAGCAACCATGGAGTGAGTGCCCTTCCCTGGGTTTTTCAATTCTCTATGAAGTTATAAATGAGGAAGTGAGTATGGAGTGAACTGGGACTAGCCTATAGCAAAAGAAAAAAAGAAGAACTTAAGAAAGGGGCACGTAGGTGGCTCAGTGGGTTGAGAGCCAGACCCTGAGATAGGAGATCCTAAATTCAAATCTGGGCTCAGACACTTCCTACCAGTGTGACTGGGGAAATCACTTAACTCCAATTGCTTTGCACTTACCACTCCTCTGCCTTTGAACCAATACTCAGTATTGAGTCTAAGATAGAAGGTAAGAATTTTAAAAAAGTGCTCTAGAAGAGACAAATCATGAAATCACTTAATTCAATCCATCCATGTAGATATTGGTGACCTGAGAATCCTGGTGGGAAGGAAATCAAAATAGTTTAACCTCACTTCCACCTGACCAAATGCTTGTATCATCTTCTTTGATGCTACCCTGGGGGCAATAAACCTGGAAAGGAGGTGCTACTGTTATTTTTTTTAATCCTCACCTGTCTTTGTATAGATTCCAAGACTGAAGAGCAGCAAGGATAGGCAATCAGGGTTAGATGATTTGTTCAGAGACACACAGCTAGGAAGACTCTGAAGTCAGATTTGAACCCAAGTTTTCCTCACACCAGGACTGACACTCTGCTTTGCTATCTAGCTGTTCCTGTTGTTTCCATTTCATAGCTGAGGAGATTAAGGCAGGCAGAGGTTAAGTGATCCCACCACTAGTATATATCTGAAGCTACATTTGAATCTAGATTTTCTTCACTCCAGGTCCAGTGCTCTGTCCACCATCCCACCTAGCCCTAGCTGCCTTTAAGTGAAAAGTATTGGAATTCTTTCCAACTTTGGACTCTTCTAGGAGGCTGCAATGACTATCATTAAGGGACTTGCAGCAAACTGGGTGACCAAGGGGCTCTGCTGTGTGGGTTTTGACATTGAGTTTCTTGAAGAAAAGGCAGCCCATGGACTAATCAACAGAGGTAATTCATTCCAGTTAATGGAAAGGAGCAGCTTTAATTGGTCTTGGCAGTTCAGGTTGTGTGATTTAATTATACTGGGAAATCATGGAATGGTGATTTATCAGGAGACTCTCTTTTGCCTAAAGTGCTCAGTGAGCTGGGTGGTTTTTTTTTTTTTTTGTTATTATTATCATTATCTATGATAATGAATTTCAGAGCTGTCATGCAGCTGGTGATGTCATCAATGTGTGTAATCTCTCAAAAATGTAGATTGCACTTTACCCACCACCATGTTACTGCCCAAGTCCTTCAGAGAAGGTCCATCTAATATGTGTGTGGGTGTTTCCATGGTTCTCTTGACATTGTATAGGTATAGATGGACCACGTGGGCAACCCATACATTCTTTCTTGTTCTTTTTTCATAATGCATCTTTCTGGTGATGCTCCTAGAGAATCTTCCCTTGTGTTATTCTTGGCTAGGGTTGGGTCATAGCCTCCTAACACACCATGCACCTCTCCATTGCTCTTTTGGTGACTCTTAACTTTAATTCTCTGGAGGGGATGGTATTGTATGACTTAAAGCCTTTCAGAATTGTCATTTAAAAGGTGGATTTTTATTTCAGGGAAAAGTAGTTGGGGGAACATTAAAAGCATGTAGCAGTTTCCCATGGGTAATGTAGCCTGCTCTCCTCCTGTTAGATTCTGGACTCAGCTAATTTGTAGTCTGAAGTCCTGGTTTCCAATCCTTACTCTGCTACTTGCTGTGTGACCTTGGGTGAGTCATTGACTAATCTTCATTTTACTTTATTCTGCTGTAAAATGGGGAGATTGGACCAGACATTCCTTCCAGGTATAAATCCTGTGATTCAGTGGTTCATTTTATAAAGCATATGACATTTTACAAAGCACTTTTATCACAACTCTGAGTTGTTGTGCAAGTATGGGCAGCTAGGTGGCACCGTGGATAGAGTATGTGGTCTGGAGTTGGGAGAACCTGAATTCAAATTTAGCTTCAGACACTTATTACTTGTGTGACCCCAGGCAAGTCACTTAACCCTGTTTGCCTCAGTTTCTCAATTGCAAAATGGAGCTAGAGAAGGAAATGGCAAACTACTACAGTAACTTTGCCAACATACTTCATGATCCAAATACAACTGGACAACAACCACAAAATGTAAGTAGTACTTTTGTTTTATAGATGGAAAAACTGAGGCTTAGTTTTGTTTTTGTTTTTTAATTTTTGCCTAAATAGGATTTGGGGAAATAAGATATTCATGGGTGAATTAGAGTTATAAACTTTCACAAAAAAACATGCATTGTCTAGTTCTGCACTCACATTTTGTAGATGAGGAAATTTAGTTGAAATAACTTGTCCAAGGGGCAAAGATGATATGGGGAAAGAATTTTATGATTTTATGGCCAGATGAATTATATAAAATTGAGAGGAACAAACTATAACTATCTATTCCAAAATTCACCCCTCTTTTACCTCTTGCACACACAATAAATGTGACTGCTGATTTTCCCATGGGTCTCTTTTTGTCACATTGCTGGTGGTTAGAAACACAACAGTTGTGAACAAAACTGTTACTTTTCAGGTTTTCTTCCTCTCAGACAAGGACTGTGGGTAGGTTTAAAAGAACAAAACCTCTTTCTTGATTTCTCTGAGGGTAAAAGTGGGGATCCCTAGCAGAAAGCAAGCTGTTTTCATGTTTAAACTTGGACCAGTTAACCATTTTCTGGGTGGAGGCACTTGGGAGATTACAGATGGATATTGGAGCTATAGAACATTGCCTTTTGTGACCAAGAAGAGGGAATCAGTTTAGATTACTTAAGGGAAGCCACAAAATGGAAAGCTAATGGCTTGCGTATGAAATGAGGCCAGAAAGAATAATAATTACAATAGTTTTTTTCTGTGGTAAAATGAGGTTGTTGTTTTCAGTCATATCTGACTCTCACTGACCCTATTTGAGGTTTTCTTTGCAAGGATAGTGGAGTGGTTTGCTAGTGGAGTGGTTTGCTGCTTCCTCTTCTAGATGAGGAAACTGAGGCAAATAGAGTTAAGTGATTTGCCCAAGACCACACAGCTATTAAGTGTCTGAGACCAGATTTGAACTCATGAAGATTTTTCCTACCTCCAGGCTGCATGCTCTGTCCACTGTACCACCTAGCTGAGGAGGTTAGAAGTGACCTTCCAGCTTCTAATCTATGACCACATTTATGTAGTGCTTTGTGGTTTCTAAAGTGCTTTCTTCAGTTCTATAAAGTAGAAGTGTCTGCGTAAACACACAAATGTAGGTAGAAATATATACATATATTTGCTCACATCTGTCATTCTACACACAAATATGCACAGTTACAAACACATTATCTTGTCTCAGCTGAAAGAATGTGAGCTTCTTGAGAGCAAAAGCTGTTTGGTTTTAGCTTTTGAGTCTTGAAGGCTGAGCACAGTGCTTGCACATAAGAAATGAATCATAAACATTTGTTGATTGATTTGTGTCCCAAGTGCCTAATGAAGTGACTGGCACATAGTAGAGATTTGATAGTTTTGTTAATTGATTGTAGTGCATTTATTACCCCTACTTTATAGATGAGGAAGCTGACCTTGATGTGTGTGACTTTCCTAAGGTCATCCAGTTGATAAGGAATAGACATTAATCCAAGTAATCTGATTCCAAATAGAGTGGTTCTACCCTGCCTTCCCATCCCATCTCCATCAAACCAAATGAAGGATTTTCATATTTCCTCCAAGTACAATAGATTCCAGTTGAGCCTAAAAAAGCATTTCTTGAAAAATATTTTTAAATTTAATGAATTAATTTAGAATATTTTCCCATGGTTCCATGATTCATGCTCTTTCCCTCCCCTCCTCCCTCACCCCTCCCATAGCCCATGAGCAATTCTACTGGGTTTTACATGTATCACCGATTAAGACCTATTTCTATATTATAATTTGCAATAGAGTGATCATTTAGAGTCTACATCCCCAATCATATCCCCATTGAACCATATGATCAAGCAAATATTTTTTGTAAGGAAGTATTTCTTAACCATCATCTGGTAGAGTTTTTTCCTTAGAGTCTTCAAGAAGAGGATACAGAAACATTTGTCCCAAAGAGACCATTTCTTCTTATCCTATTCTGTGTTCTCATTTATTCCTCTGACTTCAGCCATGACCATGACTGAGCCACCTCATTAGCTATTAATAAATCAATGAATGTCTTTTGCTTCTCAAGGACCTGGTATGAAGAATGTGTCTCTAAATACAGATTTTCATTTTTTAAAAATGTATGATTATGATGGTATAGCAGAACAAGATTTGGAAGGATTAGACCGGGTTTGAGACTTAGATCTGATTTCAGTGCTTCTTCTGCCCCTTACAAAAGGTTAAAAACGTTGACTAAGTGGTGGAACTTTTATGAAGAACTTCTAATTTCTTATCTGGAAAATGGGATTAATAATACCTGCATATCCACCTCATAGAGTTGTGGTAAAGATCAAATGAGATTTGTGGGAAGTGCTTTTTGTACGTTGGCACAATATTCATGTCAACTGTTATGATATTATTACTATTTCTAACAATATCCAGGTATAATTCTATTCCTAATAGACTGATTTTTCTTTAATTTCTTATTTAAAATTAATAATCTTTTCAAAATTGTATTCTACTTTCTTGGCCTTTGGGACATTTGATTTATTGTTAGGTGGTGTTTTAGAGTCTCAGTATATCTCTTCATTTTATAACAGCAAAATGACTTAAACTTGACTTGTCACAGAAGTGTCTGAATTTGAACTGTTGTGAGGAAGATTACTAAATTATTATTTAGAAGACTTAGCAGGCAGGGCTGAAGGATTCTCAATGGAATGGGGAAGCAGGAAGTGTGTTTCTCTCTCTGAGATGGACTCCATGGTGGTTGGGGACAAGTTTTAACCCATCCTGGGAGACCTCAGAGAAAGTGGAGTTTGTACCCTGATTTCCTGATATCCAGAAGGAGGATTTTGCCTGTGGGAGGTTAGGTAGAGACTATAAAATCTAACCTGAGTGGCTGGTCAGCTCAGGTTGGTTTAGCTCCCTGACATACCCAATTGAAGGAGTACTGGCTGAAGATCCAGGAAAGCTGTACCATCATTGGATTGTGACAGGACTCTGCAGTGAGGATATCCCACTTTCCTTCCTGATCTCCATTGTGCCCTGTCCTGCTATAGGTTTAGCTTAGTGTATGTAGATAAGTCCATTCCCTGTCCCTGTGAACCTACAGAGGGGTGTGTTAGAACAGAACCCAGTTCCTTTGATTCTAACTCCAGCTCTCTTTATTCAGGCCATAAATGAACTAAATCTACCTTAAAAATTTCTACATGGCTACCTATTTCTGCTATTGCATAGAGGACCATATGTCTGCAATGGTTTAATTAAAGCTTCTATTGTTACTAGCAGCTCATATTTGTGTGGTGCCTGTGTTATGTACTACAATCTTGGGAGGTAGGCATCAGAAATATTTTTTAGCTCAGTTTTAGAGATGAGTAAACCGAGGTTTGGTGGGATTAAAGTGATTTGCTCATGATGAAAAAATAATAGAGCCTATGCTCCAAACCAGGTATCTGACTGTTTGTATTATCTCATGTTACTTTGTCATTTGATTTCCCCAGGGGGGAAAGCATTTCTATAATTTTCAGCATATAAGGGAATTTACTTAAATTTTTCCATTTGTAGGAACTTTTTTTTCACTTAGGGAGTCTTTTTCTTCTTTTAGAGACCAAATAATATCTTGGGAGGCTGTCTAGCAGGCCATAAAATAAAGGTCCAATTAAAGTTCTACACAAAATAAATCCAGCAGAGGTGAAAGTTCTAACAAGCCTCTGAGGTTATTAAGTTGGACTCTCTGGTGCGAAGAGAATATTTCCACCAAATTAACTGCTGTTCTTCCACTAAAATCCTTCTCCAATGTGCCATTATAGTACAGAGTGACACTGGGTTCATGAAGGGAGGAGTGCAAACCGTGCAAAAACTTACCAAGCTGGTAAGATCTCATTTATAGCATTTATAGACCTGTTGTTGGACTGCCAGTCTATTGTCTGAGGAAGGACGGGGAATACATGTATAGCATCTATACTGAGTTCTTTACAAATATCTCATTTGATTCTTATAGTAACCCTGAGAGGAAGGTGCTATTGTTATCTCCATTTTGCAGTGGAGGAAACTGAATCAAATAGAAGTTGGGGGATTTGCCCATGGTCCCATAGCTAGTAAGTGTCTGAGGCTAGATTTGAACTCATGACTTCCTGACTCCAAGTCCAAATTTCTATCCACTATGCATGCCATTTAACAAGCATTTATTAAGCATGTACATTTAAGCTCTGGGAATATGAAGAAGGACTAAAATAAGGCCTCTGACCCTAGGGAGCTTCCATTATAATGGTGGAGTCAGCACCCACTTATGTACCTACAAGATGTGTACAGTGGAGATTGAAGGAAATCTCAGATGGAAAGCTCCAACATTGAGAAATGGGGAGAAGACTTGAAAATGTTCCCTGAACAAGGTGGGATTTTAGGGTAGTTTTGAAGGAAGCAAGAGAAGCCAGGAAATCATGAGGGAGAGCATTTTAGACATGAGAGAGAGCCCCTGCAAAGGCACAGAGCTGAGAGATCGTGTCTTAAGGGAAGACCCACAACTAGGCAAAGTTTAGTAGATTCTGAGGTACAATAAAGTGTATTTATTATAATAAAAATCATAATTTAATATAATAATTACATTAAAAAGGGGAGAATAAAGTGTAAGAAGACTAGAAAGATAGGAAAAGACCACATTATAAATGTCTTTAAATGTCACAACAGAGCATTTTATATTTAATCCTCAAGGTAATAGAGAGGTTCTGGTGTTTGAGTACAGGAGGGAAGTGACTCTTAGGAAATTCACTTTGGCAGTTGAGTGGTGGGTAAACTTGGATTTGGGAGATACTCAAGACCAGTGAACAAGTTGGTGGTCCAAGGGTGAGGTGCCAAGGGCTTGCACCTCTGTGTGATTGGAAAGAAGAGGACATAGAAAAGACATATTTTGAAGGTAGGAATGACAAGACTTGGCAACAAGTTGGATATGAAGTGTCAAGGATTACACTGAAGTCATAAGTCTCTCAAGAGGCTTATTACCAGAAAGTTGGCCATTAAAGTAGAAATATTTTTAGGTACAGAACCTCATGAAGGCTATTTCAGGGTAATATTCAAAAGTACATGAACTTGGAGTCAGATGTTCTGTTTCTGTTGTTGGATTCCATACTTACATGGTCACCGTGGACAAGTCACTTTATGTCTGAGACTCAGTTCCTTTATCTGTAAAACAGAGGTAGGTATGTTTCCAGAACTTCTTTTAGAGACTTGTTATGAGGAAATTACTTTGTGAATGTTAGAACTCTATGTCAAGGTGAGTTGATAATGGTGTAGCATAGTAGAAAAAGCCCTAGATTTGTCATCAGAGGGTCTGGTTTTGAGTATGGCTCCTGTCTAGCTATGGGACTGAGAGAATGACGACAATAATAATGATAACAACTAGCATTTATCTGTAGCATTTTAAGGTTCATAAGACATTTCACACATATATTATCATTTAGTTCTCACAACACCTGTGTGAGAGAGGTGCTATTATTATCATCCCCATTTTATAGATGAGAGAAGTCACAATTTCTCTTGGCCTCAGGGTTCACACCTGTCCAATGGAGGAGTTGGACCAGACAGCTGCTCCCTTAAGGTCCCTTCATGTTCTAAGGCTATGATTGACATGGGGCATAGAGAAGAATTACAATTTGTGTCAGCACCTCCAGGGAGTCCCCAGATGGATGGAATCACGGCTTCTTGAAGTAGTGAAGAAAGTTAACTGCTGTTACTTTTGGCCAGAACAGAGCTGTCTTGTGTCTGGTATCCCATTGGGAACCAGTCCTTATCCCGTTGGCAGCTTAACTCAGAAATGTTCATTTGGATATTTGGAATAAAAAATATTCTTGAAATTAGGAAGCTTTGAATAACTTTTGGTTTGTGAAAGGATAAGGGATAAGATTGAATTATGACCAGTTTAGTGACCATTTCCTAGGAAAAGAGGGAAGTATGGCTCTATTTGAGTAATAGTTTATATTTTAAACCCTTACCATCTGTCTTAAAATTGATATAATAATGAGTTCCAAGGCAAAAGAGCAGTAAGGGTTAGGCAATTGGAGTTAAGTTACTTGCCCAGGGTCACACAGTTAGGAAGTGTCAGAGGGCAAATTTGAACCATGGTCCTCTTGACTTGACCAGATTCTTTCAATGAAGGGACAGAAAGAGATGATTAACTCTGTGGTTAGCGATTGACAGTCTTCACCTGTGCAGGAGGGACCATGGGTCCTGGCTTTTCTTGATTTCCAATCCCACTTCAGCTGTTAGTGTCTTGCCATTCAAAGCTACCTTTGTTTCTGTCCAGTCCTATCTGACTCTTCATGACTGTATTTGGGGATTTCTTTGCAAAGATGCTAGAGTCATTTTTTATTTCCTTCTCCAGTTCATTTTACAGATGAGGAAATATAAACAAATGGAGGTAAGTGACTTGCCCAGGATCACATAGCTAATAAGTGTCTGAGACCAAATTTGAACTCAGGAAGATGAGTCTTCCTGACACCAGACCTGATACTCTATCTACTGTGCCACCTAGCTGCCCTCTAGATTCAGCTCTTTACCCTGATGGAATATGAGTTCCTTGAGGACAAGACTATTTCATTTTGATTTATTGATTTTTTGTATCCCCAAATGCCTAGCATATGGTAGGCACATTGCAAATGCTTGCTGAGGGGTCTCAGCCTACCTTTTTATTAGCAGAAATCACCTTCAGTATTGGACATGATTAGGAAAGAGTATCTGTTAAGCTAAGAAAGCCAACAATAGTTTTGTAGGCTTTTTATAGCTTTTGGTGGACCCAAAGAGGTAAATATAACAATCTATCCTAGAAGATTGCCATTCCTTTCATATATGAGCATTGTTAAACCCTTGTCTATTCTGGAAATTTATGGAAAACCCATTTCTGGAAATCACCTGTCGTATTTTATTAGCTTTGTTTCTAATATTTAGTGACAACAGTTTTACTAATATTTTATAAGAAACAAACATATTTAGGGGAGATCCAGTGTGGTACAAGGTCAGCCATTGCCAAGATTAACTCTGATTCTATGAACTGGTGGTCTTGGGAGACATATTTTTACCCCAGCTCTTCACAGGTTTCCAGATTGTTCTGTTCTCAAGCATCTTATCTTTGGTGAAGGGTCAAATATATATGACATGTTTACAAATGTAGTCATCTTGACTCTTTGTGCTGGTGGAATGTAATCAGAGTGTGGACAATATAAATGCTAGTGACCCACTTTTGTATCATCATAAAATGAAGGATAAGGAGGGTCTTCTTAGTGTATGCTAAGGTGTAAAAGAGCTGGAGATAAAAACTACATTGCTGGTAGTCTTTATTACTGATGTGTGGATAATTGAAAATGTAATGCAATATTAAAAATTATTTCTCCCTTAATATGTGATGGAATCACTATTAATGATAGATTTTTCCTAGGTACTTTTAAAGTAAAAATCATTAGAAACTCTCTAAAGAAAATTGAAGAAATTGAATATTGAAGAATACTGAAGAAAATTGATATATTAGTCACTGTGTATCATTAACTCTTTACAATTTTCCTGACTTCTCAAGAACAAGCACTTCCATAAAGTACAGGGCTATTAAAACAATCGATGTCCAGGCAAATGTGGTTCTTTTTTCCCTCTTGTAGTTAAATTATTGGGGGGGGGGTGACTACAAAAGGAAAGGGAATTTCCCAAAGAATAAAGCAATTTACTAAACTTTGTAAGCATTTATTTTGATTAAATGGAAGGAAGAGCTAATGTATTTTTTTCACTACTGTGGTCTCCACATTATCTGCTAAAGAGAGACTAAATTTAAGATGGAAGAACCTTTTAGTCTGAATGATGCCAAATATAGCTCTTGGTCAACAAAGTGCTTTGCCCTTAGCTGTTTAGTCTCCAGTGAAAATACCAAAGGAACTGCTTTTGGTAATCTCCTTGTATTTTACTGCAGCAGTAACAATAATTCAATTGGTTTGCAATAAGTTGACAAGTATTTATCAAGAATGTAATATGAGCCAGAAACTGATTAAGCACTATTAGTACTTCTTATCCTATTAATTTTTATTTTGGCATTATCCTTTTATATCCATTCTCTTCTCACTATTTTAATGCATTACTTCATGATAGGACTTTGTCATCATCTACTTGAATAATTGAAGTAGTTTGATAGGTCTTTGCTCCTCTACTTTTTTGCCTTCTCCCTCCAATCTAGCCTCCATATTGCTATTACTCTTATATTCACTAGCTATAGATTTAATCAGGTCATTCATGTGTTCAAATCCTTTTAAAATTATTCTAGAACCCACAGAATAAAGTTCAAACTCCATAGCTTGGCATTCAATGATCTCCTTAACATGATACCACTCAATTGTTCCAGCCTTATTTTGTACCACTTCACTGCATGTGTTCTGCATTTCAGGCAAACTGGATGACTTTGTCACTAGTCCCTAAGTACACTATATACTTTCTTAGTCTGGACTTTTCTTTACTCACTGTATGCCTTGTCCCTGTGTATGGGTTGTAATTCATTTTTCTGTTACATACTATATTTTGTTTCTCCCTTAGACCTCCAAACTTTTCAGTGACGTCCTCTCTTGAAATTCAGAAATATTTTTTTCAAGCCTTTCTTTATTTCTTTTAAAAAAAAACCCAACATCTTTCCATGTTAGAATAAATACTGTATATTGGTTCCTAGGCAGAAAAGCACTCAGGGACAGGCAATGGTGGTTAAATGACTTGTCCAGGCTTACACAACTAGTTAGCATCAGAGGCCAAATCCTATCTCTAGACCTGGCTCTTAATCCACTGAGCCACCTACTTGCTTATTCAAACCTTTCTTATTCACTCGTTTTCCATTATTTTGTATGATAGTTGCCCGTATGGGTTATCTGCCTAGCTCCAGCAGAATAGGGGCCATGCCTCATCTAAACTTTGTTTCTCCCCCAAAGTCCAAGACAGTGTTATTTGCTCAAGCATTTAATTGATATACTGCATTGAGCTGAATTAGGATTATACTGCCATTTCAGTTGTAGGAGGGCTCTCCAGTAAGTCAGTTCAATTCAAGAAAATCCTCATATTCTTCATCTATGACAGTCGTGGAGGATACGGACACAGAAAAGAAAGGGGCATTGCTTCCAAGTTGCTTATCTGTTTCTGGGATAGATACCACAGAGGATGCTATGAGGAGAGAGAGGACTAACAACTGAGTGTTCAGTGAGGGAATGGTCACTGCATTGGGCCTTGAAGGAAAATGAGGATCAGGGAGGCAATATGGTGAATTGGAAAGGGCATAGGCTTTGTTGTCAGAACACCAGGATTCAAATCTTGCTTCTAATACTTAATACCTCTGTGGCTTTGGGCAGGTCAAAACTTTGAGCTTTGGTTTCTTCTATAAAAAAAGAGGCTTGGATTGGATGGTCTCTGAAGTCCCTTCAAGCTAGAGGTCCTGTTTTTCTAAAGAGTACAGGGAGGTCGCATTGTACATAGGGGTTAATGACTTGTATGGCTAATTCCAGAGGCAGAGGATCGGGTGCTGATGTGGATAACAGCTAGTAGCTGTGTTTGGCTGTCATGTAAAGGCATCTGAGAAGTTGGGATCCCATTGTAGAGGACTTGAAAGCCTTGCTGCAGAGTTGGTCATTTGAAAACTTGAGTCAGCCAAAGATTCATGTGAGACGCATATTCAGTGACCTTGTGGTGAACACATTATCGGAGAAATAGAATCGTAGTGTTACTTATCATTCTCATTAGAAATGAAACCAGAAGATAAGAGGAAATTGCCACTAAATGCAGGGATGACTTTTAGGTTTCTTTTACACAGGCCGAGGAAGGTGTTAGTGGGGTTTGTTTTTTACCAAACATAAATTAGTACAAAACTCGAAGAAAGAATCAAAATGAGAAAAAAGATATGGTGTACAAATAAAACAACTTAAATCTGATTTATTTAAATTATCGATATTGAAAAATGAAATTTGGATGAAAATGACATTGACATTGATTATGAAAAATTCATATAGAAGTTAATCACTTTAAATCACTTACCATAATGGGGAGATCAAAAAAGCCTAAAAACCACTTCAATCAATATACATTTGACTTACTTGTCAAACAGATGGATGTGGAAGTCTGCTTACAGAAGTATAGATTTAGAGTATAAACTAATTTATAATATCATATGAAGCAGATAGAAAATTAGGAGCAATATTACTTTCATGACAGAGAAGTAGTGTATGGGAAAACCTCAATGAAATCTTGATAAGAGAACTAAAAGGCAACCCAAGGACTTCTAAGAATGAAATCAAAAGAAGGAAATAATAAGAAAAGATGGAAATGATCTGGTAAGATTTTTGCAAGAAATATTACTATTTTTATGTCACATTGTTATTTATTTTGTTAGCCCAATTATATATTTTTATTTTATTTTTTTGTTATACATGTATTATGTAAAACATATTCCATATTATCCATTCTCGTAAGTAGTCTTATAACACCCAAATCCCCAAACCTATACTCAAATAAACAAGTGATAAATCATATGTTTTCATTTGCATTCCTACTCCAATGGTTCTTTTTCTGGAGGTGAATAGCATTCTTTTTCATAAATTCTCAGAATTGTCCTGGATCATTGTATTGCTATTATGAACAAAGTCTATCACATTGGATTGTTCCACAGTATTATAGTTAACATCTATAATGTTCTTCTGGTTATGCTTATTTCATTATGCATCAGTTCACATAGGTCTTTTCAGTTTTTTTTCTGAAATTATCCTGTTCACCATTCCTTGTAGCACAATAGTATTCCATCACCAACATATGGTTTGTTCAGCCATTCCCCAATTGAGGGACATTCCTTTAGTTTCCAATTCTTTGCCACCACAAAAAGAATGTATATAAATATTTTTGTACAAACAAAATTTTGTTTGTCTGTTTCTCTTTGGGAAACAGACCCAATAAGAGTATTACTGGAACAAAAGATATGAGTTCTTTCATAGCCCTTTGGACATAATTCCAAGTTGCCCTCCAGAATGGTTGGATCAGTTCAAAACTCTACCAGTAGTGCATTAGTATCCCAAATTTGCCACATTCTCTCCAACATTTATCATTTTCCTTTACTGTCATATTGGCCAATCTGATAGGTGTGAGGTAGTACCTTAGAGTTGTTTTAATTTGCATTTCTCTAATCTAAAGAGGTTTCAAACATTTTTTAATATGATTATTGATAGCTTCGATTTCTTCATCTGAAAACTGCCTATTCATATCCTTTGACCATTTATCAATTGGGGAATGACTTGGATTCTTATAAATTTGACTTTGTTCTTTATATATTTGAGAAATGAAACCTTTATCAGAGAAATTTGTTATAAAAATTCCCACATTCTCCCCCAATTTTTTATTTCCCTTCTAATATTTGTTGCATTTGTTTTGTTTGTACAAACCTTTTAAATTTCATATAATCAAGTTTATTCATTTTACATCTTTGAATGTTCTCTATCTCTTGTTTCATCATAAATTCTTCCCTTCTCCAGAGATCTGACAGTTAAGCTATTCTGTCTCCCTAATTTACATATAATATCACTCTTTATGTTTAAATGGTATACCCATTTTGACCATATCTTGGTATAGGGTGTGAGATTGATCTAAATCTAAATTTTGTTTTCTAATTTTCTCAGCAGTTTTTGTTCATCTCAAAAGCTGGGACCTTTGAGTTTATCAAATGCTAGATTTCTGACATCATTTATCCTTAATCTATTCCATGGATCCACCCTTCTATTTCTGTAAAAATAGTTTAATTATCTGGTGCTGCTAAGCCACCATCCTTCACAGTTGTTTTTTTTCTCATTAGTTTCCTTGATATTCTTGACTTTTTGTTCTTTCAGATGAATTTTGTTTTTTTTCCTAGTTCTAGAAAATAGTCTTTTTGATAGCTTGGTGTAGTACTGAATAAGTGAATTCATTTAGGTGTGATTGTCTCTTATTATATTAGCTCAGCCTGCCCATGAGCAATTAATGTTTTTCCAGTTGTTTAGACTTAACTTTATTTGTGCAAAGTGTTCTGTAATTGTGTTCATATAATTCCTGTGTTTCCTTGGCAAATAGATTCCCAAGTATTTTATATTGTCCAGAGCAGTGATGGGCAAACTTTTTAAAGAGGGAGCCAAAGGAAAGAAAATGCTCATCTGTCAGTCTGTTTCTAAGGCAACTCTTTCGAAGTTTCATTGTTTTGTATCCTACTCATTGTATTCATCAGATTAGGAATAATGTCATGAGGCCAGATAGAACATTTCAGGGAGCCTGCTTCTGGTCCACAGGCCGTAGTTTGCCCATCACTGGTCTAGAGTGATTTTAAATGGTTTCTCTTTCTAACTCTTGCTGCTGAGTTTTGTTGGAAATATATAGAAATGCTGATGATTTATGTGGGTTTATTTTGTACCCTGCAACTTTGATGTAGTTATTATTTCAAATAGTTTTTTAGTTGAAGTTGACTTTATAGGATTCTCCAAGTATATAATCATATTATCTGCAAAGGGTAATAGTTTAGTTCCCTTGTTGGCTACTTTAATTCCTTCAATTTCTTTTTCTTCTCTAATTGCTAAAGCTAGCATTTCTAGAACAATATTAAATAATTGTGGGGATAGTGTACATCCTTGCTTTACTCCTGATCTTATTGGGAAGGCTTCTAACTTATTCCTATTGTTGATGATACTTGATGATGGTTTTAATTAAATACTGCTTATTATTTTAAGGTATGAACCTTTTATTCCAATGCTTTTGAGTTTTTTCAATAGGAATGGATGTTGCATTTTATTAAAGGTGTTTTTTGCCTCTATTGAGATAATCATATCATTTCTTATAGTTTGATTATTGATGTGGTCAATTATGTTGATAGTTTTCCTACTATTAAATGTCTTACATTCCTGAAATTAGTCCCATTTGTTCATAGTGAATAATCCTTGTAAGATATTGCTATAGTCTGCACTAGAATTTATTTAAGATTTTTGTGTCAATGTTCATTAAGGAAATTGGTCTGTACTTTTCTTTGTTTTTGGTCTTCCTGGCTTAGGTCATATTTTTGTTATAAAAAGAATTTGGTAGGACCTCTTCTTTGCTTATTTTGCCAAGAAGTTTGTAAAGTATTGGGATTAATTGTTCTTTAAATGTTTGATAGAATTTACTTGTAAATACATCTGGGCCTAGGAAATTTTTTTCTTGGGGAGTTTAATTGATGGCTTGCTCAATTTATTTTTCTCAGATGGGATTATTTAAGTATTTTATTTTCTTTTTTGTTAATCCAGGCAATTTATATTTTTGTATATATTCATCCATTTCACCTAGATTATCAGATTTATTGTCACATATTTGGGCAAAATAACTCTTAATGATTGCTTTAATTTTTCTTCATTAGAGGTGTAATCACCCTTTTCATTTTTTGATAATGGTAATTGGATTCTCTTCTTTTTTTAAATCAAATTAACCAATTCTCTATTTTTTCATATTTATTTTCAATTTTATTAATTTCTCCTTTTATATTCAGGATTTCCAGTTTACTCTTTAATTGAGGATTTAAAATTTGTTCTTTTTCTATATTTTTTAGTTGTATACCCAATTCATTGATCTGCCTTTTCTCTATTTTACTGTTAGAAGCACTTGGGGATATACATTTTCCCTTTGAGAACTGCTTTGGCTGAATCCCATAAATTTTGATATGTTGTCTCCTCTTGTCATTCTCTTCAATGAAATCATTGATTGTTTCTATTATTTGTTCTTTGACCCAGCCATTTTGAAGAATTAGTTTATTTAGTTTCCAATTAAGTTTTAGTTTGCCTTTCCACGAACTCTTATTGATTTTAATTTTATTGCATTATGAAATGAAAAAGTTTCATTCACTATTTCTGCTTTTCTGCACTTGGTTTTGAAGTTTTTATGCTCTACTACATGGTCAATTTTTGTATATATATCATGTGTTGCTGAAAAGAAGTTATATTCCATTTTATCCCTATTCAATCTTCTATATCTTAGATGTCTACTAAATCTCACTTTTTAAAAATTTCATTCACTTCCTTTACATATTTTTAATTTACTTTTTGTTTATATTTATCTAGTTCTTATAGGGAAAGGTTGAGGGCCCCCACAACAAATACTTTTTTATGATCAAGAACAATGGAGCCACCATGCTTGGAAATTGATAACACAGTTTCAAAGTGTAGAGAAGATAGAAATGGCATTACAGAGAATAAAGAGAGGAAAAACAGTTGAATTATGTTGAATTATATTAAATTTAAAGATGAGTTCTTTGCTAGAGTTACACAACTATAAGAGTTTTGAATGATCAATTCATGAAGTCTCTTAAAGAGAGAGGAAGTACTTAAAATCAAAGAAAAATTCTCACTGAGAATATTGTAGGGAATTGGGAAGCTTTTCACAGGTAATATTCCATAATATACTATATCAAAAAGTTTACTGAAAGAAGCATAAAATACAACATCCCACTGTTCATATTATTTGCAATAAAAGCCTTTGGTTCCTCAGAATAAATCATGGCTTTAAAAATTCTTCCAAGACTAGATCCCATTTTCATATGTCAGAATTCTGCAAGACTTCTTGAAATATATGACAGAGAAACTACGTCCATTGACCCTCCAATAAGGTAAGGTATAAAACAGAGAGTTTAATGGTTTTTGCCAGTATTTTGGAGGGCCGCACAGAACAAATGTAAGAGGATTTCCATACAGATAGTGAGGTTCTTCAGATGCTCATTTTTTTATGATATTATGATATTTTCATCAAGTCCCAGAACATTGTACAACCTCTTGGAGGAGACTCATAACTACTCAAAATATTTGCCCTAACTATTCTTATGGGAAACTCTAAGTAAAATAAAGTCTGTTGTTGAGATTATGACATCCAGTAAGATGGACAATATACAGAATTCATCTATTTGTATATATCTTTGGTAGGCATTGCAAATGGATATATAATTGGTCCTAGAATTAAACAGGAGAGTTGACTATGTTGCTTTGGGGAAAATTAAGAAAAGTTTAAAAGTATCCATGAGAAATAGGGAGCCCTCCCCAAAAAAGGAAGTACCAAAAACTGCAGAGAGGTTAGGTAGAATAAAGACTGAAAAAAAGCCATTGAATTTACTGGTTAAGAAATCATCGAAGTGCTTTGAGGGAGAAGTTTCATTTTGTGGGCTGAATTAAATCAGATTGTGAATGAATAAGAAATAAATGATGGATGAGGAAGGTAGGGTTAACTTTTTTTTGGGAGTCCACTCTAAACTCTTAGTTTTGACACAGAGTGATGTTTTGAGAAGTTAGGGTTAAGTAAAAAGGTTTTTTTTTAAAGTTTTAATGATTACATTTGCTTTCCTTACTCTAAAGTCAATTTGGGTTCTCATTCAAAAATGTTCTCCAGGGATAGAGATTGCTCACACTAACTCTTGTCCATGTGCTTTGAGTACCAGGAGTTGGCCCAACATTTATTTCTCTTGATTTTAAAAGGGCTTCTGTGGTGCATTCTTGCTATGCACTTGTCATTGTCTATTTTTACTATGCAACTACCAGTGATTTCCAAAGTGGGCACTATCACCCTCTGGTGGGTGCTGCAGCGATCCAGGAAGGTGGTGATGGCCACAGGTGCATTTATCTTTCTTATTAATTGCTAATAAAAAAATTAATTTCCAGGTGGCTAAGTAATTTTCTGGAATTTTCTGGAATTCTGGCTAAGTAATTTTCTGGAAAGGGGGCAATAGGCCAAAAAAGTTTGGGAACCACTGAACTAGACCATCTTCTCTTTTATATTCTTTGATAACATTTTTTACTTCTCTTCTTTTTTTGGAGTTCCTCATTCATTAAGTACCTTTCTACTGCTTTCGGTTTGTTTCTTTTTTCTCTCACAATATTAATTCCAAATATATTCCTAACAATCTCTATAAATTCTCCCTTTCAATAATAAAAAAATAAAACAAATTAATTAATACAGAGACCACTTTTCTCTTTATATGCAAATGCAAAGTCAGTTATTCACAGTTTGTGATCCTGCATTTATAGGGTGTATGGGGCCTTTAGGGAATATCAGTACCTCTGGTCTGAAGGCTTGTGGAGCTTTTCTCAGGGATGCTCATCCTATGCTAGTGTCCACCTGCCGTCCAGCTCTCACCTATGGCTCTAAGAAGTGACAGCATGCCAAATGGCCTAATTCTGGTAAACCATCTTGGCAGATGGGCTAAGCCAGGTTGAGAGTAACCAGTGGATCTTTAACTCATCAGTGAATTAGGGGGATATCTAACCCAAGGATGTGAAGCATTTCCCTGTTGGAATAGGTAGAGAACAATTGTTCTAATGGTTATAATGGTGATGGAAACAGGGGTTCTTAACGTTTTGAATGTCACGGATGCCTTTAGTAGTCTGGTTAAATTTATGGTTCCTTCTCAAAACAATGTTTTTAAATGCATAAAATTAAATCCACGGGCTTGCAAAAAGTTCAATTATACTGAAATACAATTATCAAAATATTAAAACAAGTTCATAGACCCCAGCTTAAGGACTCATGTACTTCAATGAGTACATTGTAAATATTCTTTCAAATGTATTGGCTTTGTAACTGTTATCAGACCCTTCTGGGAGATAAAAAGAAATAAAACTCTCCTAGTAAAGTATAAGGCAGAAGATCTTAACCTTTTTCGTATCATGGACTCCTTTGGCAGTCTGGTGAAGGCTGTAGATGCTTTCTCTGCTCATGTTTTTAAATTAATAAAATATAAAGGACTGACAAATAAAGTAATTATATTAAGATATAATTATCAAAAATAAAAAAGTTTCTAGACTCCCTTGATTTGAAGCTTAAGTAGTGGGGGCTTCATTTTTAGGTGTCCTCTCATGTTCTGAAATCATCCCACAGCATGATTCTGTTTCTATGTAAGCTTGGTGCTGCTGACAGCATCACAAGTACTTCACATTGGCAGTGGGCAATAGAAATGTGTCATTTTATCTCAGAGGCTCTTATTTAATAAAAGAGAAAAGAGTGAGCAGCAGAGAGGCCAGAATCAATGCAGGGACATGAAAGGGAAGGATTGACGTCATCTGGGGGCTGTGGGTTGCCTTGTCTGTCTGCTGCTGAGGCTCTCAGGGAGGGTAATTAGACTTCCCATTTATGGCTCTGTGATGGAAACATGCCCACTTTTGCCTTTGCACTGCCTTTCTTATGGATAGGGAAGTGCAAAATGACAATCTACCAAGAGGGACTGGCAGGGAATGCTTGCTGGAGTGCACGTCCCTTGCTGGGAGAGCATTTGAGCTTATCAGTTCTGGGTTAAGAGTGGCACGTCTGTATTAATGGATGATTTAAAGGGAGATTTCCAGGGAAACCTTGGCTTGTTTTAAAAAAAAATTCAACTGAAATGTCCCCTGTCCTCATGTAGAGGCTTTACTGGAAGAAAGATAATGATGAGAATATTTTTATTTCTTTTTTCTGCTCTTCCTTTTGACTTGCCAGAATAATTGCAGTTTTGATCAGAGATCTTAAACTGTAGAAAAACAAAATGTTCTGTCCTATATATCGCATGTTGCTCAAGATAGGGAATATCTGATATGTATTCTTCTGGGAGGCCATGTTTTCTCTGTATTTCCTTTTCTTATCAAAGAGAAAATGACAAATGTTGACTGGTCTATTGGCCAAAGACTGGATATCTTCTATAGCTTCTAAAAATCTGAATTCGAAGTACCTGGAATTCCTGGAGGTGACAATTTACCCCTCTTGTCACTTCTCCCAAACCCTTTGGACACCTAGTACCCTCCTTAGGTTTTGAAATCCATTAAGAGGCATTTTTTTGCTGAGGTTTCTCATATTGCTTTAAAGATGGAGGATGTGCATCTTTTTTAAGGTCTGTAAGTAACTGTCTCTTTCTTTTCTTTGTTAGCCTGTTACCTTGCTCTAGACCTTCAGGCAAATGAAAACCTCATAAGTATCCCCCTTAGCATTCCTTACTGATTGGGATAGGGATGGGGACTGGAACAGGGACTGGATTTGTGTTGTTATTGATATGTGGAACCTCCTTCATGAGGAAAATCTCAGCAGATTCTTTTTTTTCCTGTTTAGTAATGTTTTATTTTTTCCCTAATTACATGTAAAATGATTTATGGCATTAGTTATTTTTTGTATTTTTTTTGTATTGATTTGCTACACACTTTCCAATTATATTTTGATCTTATTCAGGCCAAACTGGACATTTTGTAAGCACTTCAGTTTTGGCACCTCAATGGATCATACATCGGAAAGGGGAGAGACTGGAAGAAAATATGTTAATAAGGCAAATGCAATAGATCAGATGAGAGATTTCAAGGCCTGAAGTAAGGCAGAACCTGAGTGAATAGGAAGGAGGTGAATATAAGAGATTGGATTAGATAGAGCATTTATTTAAACTATTTACTATTTGCCAATTTCTGGGGATAAAAAAAAAAGCAAAAAAGAAAGTTGCTTCCTGTCCTCAAGGAGCTTACATTTTAATGGGAGAAGATAACACACAAAAGACAGTTGAAAAAGGATGATGATGTTAGCAAGGTGGGAATTTAGTCTGAAAAATGAAGAATTAAGTTGATTTGGAGGTGAACATGGTGGACATGGGAATATACTCAAATGATGTTTCTAAGGAGATTCACGCTAACTGAAGAAAGACTTCAGAAAGTCCTAACAACTGATAGGAGTCAGGAATGACTTCAAAATTATAAAATGGGATTACTAGAAAGGATGATGATGTGCTTATCAAAGATGGGAAATTTGGAGTCAGGATACATTAGGGAGTATATCTGGATAAGAGTACTAGGATTAAGAGGGTTTATACGAACTTCATATTCTGTTTTCCCAGTTGGGTCAGTATTTGGGTAAAGTTTATAAAATCATAGGCATGGAATCACTTGGCACTTTAGGATATTATCTAGTTCAAGTCTTCATTTTACAGATGAGGAAACTGAGACATAGAGAAGGGAATGCTTTGGCCAACATGTACCATTTTGTCTCAAAGTCAATTTTATATATTAACTATGGTTTAAATATACATATGTATATGTGTATACCTAATACATATGTATAAAGACTCATATGTGTACCTGATGTATCTGTATATATGTGTGCATGTATACATGCATGTATGTATTTATATATGTGTATAATACATATAAATCAAACATATAAAATGACTTTTTAAAGAGTAAGACAATAAGAGTAAATCTGCCTTGTTTCTCTTCCCCCTATAGATTGATTATAAGCACTTTAAAACTACAGTCCTTGCCTATTCTTTTTTAAACTGTTGCCCTAATAGCATCAAGCATGATGCTATGGACCCTGAGGATTTCTCAGTATACTTCTGTTTACTGACACTTGTAACTAACTCTAACCTTTAGTTTTTTTAAAAAGTAAATGTTTCATTAAAAACTTAATTGAATAACAATAAACCAAATAAATTTGTTTATTAAATATTTACATCTAAAGTAATCCCAACACTTAAAATGCTATGAGTTTTTGGTCACTTCAAGAATTTTTAAAACTTTGAAGAAGAAATGGTGTTTGGATATTGAAATTTTCATTTCCCTGGAGCATTCCACACTCTGTTGACTATCGAGATTAGAAGCAGAATTTCTAAACCAATTCCAAAAACTCTGGAAACTTTGAAAGACTCTGTCTGAACAATACCAGTTGACTCATTTCTAGATCAAATCAATCCAAAAAATTTCCATTCCATTTTTTAAAACCCTTGCCTTCCATCTTAGAATCAATATTGTGTACTGGTTCCAAGGTAGAAGAGCAGTGAAGGCTAGACAATGGGGGTCAAGTGACTTGCCCAGGGTCACGTAGCTAGGAAGTATCTGAGGTCATATTGGAACCCAGAACCTTCCATATCTAGGCCTGGCTCTCAATCCACTGAGCCACCCATCAGCCCCCTTAACCTTCATTCTTGTAAGTGTACAGGTCTAAAATTTTTATGTCTTCTGTGTGTTGCCCACAACTGCTAATTGTTATTGGCATATTCATATATTTTAGTAAGAGTTTAAAGGAATATATATGTATATGTATGTTTATAAATATATTCTACATTCACATACATGTGAGTATATATATCTATGAATACATGTATATACATAGCACTACACGACATCTTAAATAGAGGTAATTATTTAAGGTAAAAATGTGAATGTAAAATTCAGTTCTAATCCTTGACTATCAGTTATAGTCAGTTAGCTAGGCATTATTAAGAATTTATTAAGAACTCATTGTGTGCCAGTCAATGTGCTAAACACTGGGAACAGAGAAAAACAAAAACAAGATCTCTGACTTCAAGGAGCTCACAATCTAAGGGAAGAGTTAACATACAAATAATTACATACCTAAAGGATATAAGCAGTCTAATGTGTGGATGGATGACACAAGCAGTAGGAGTGGGGAGCTGGGAAAAGGCTTTTTAGAACATGGAATTTGAAGTATATCTTTTTTTTTCTTGTTTACACCTGGTTTATTCTTTCATTTAATTGATTAACTTAATGCAGAGTCCAGGTAAGCTTCACTTATACATAAACGAGGAAACTGAGTCCAAGAAAAAGAAGACTTTTTTTTTTACCCCCAAAGGATACACAGTGGCACTCAAGCCTAGTGTTTAGTCTTTTGGCTTTCATTCAGTACTCTGCATAGTATGCTATTAGGTTAGGCTACCCAGCAAAAATCTTTCCTGTGCCAGGAAAAGATGGATAGTTAGATGTTGATATTGGTGGTGTCATTGTTGATGATGTTGTTGATGATTGAATATGGAGTTGGAGGTTTTCCTTCCATTTGAAACTTTCTGATCCTTCCCACTGTAATGATTAAAATTTTTCTTGGAGACTGTCTCTAATCTCTTCCACCTTTACATTATATTGGTCTTCTCTCCCTTTCCCACCATGTGCTTCTTTATGAAATATAAAATTACACAATTTTATTTCTTTTCCCATTTCTCTTAGTATTATCCTCTTTTTTTACCCCTAGTTTGTGTGTGTGTGTGTGTGTGTGTGTGTGTGTGTGTGTGTGTATATATATATATATATATGTATATATATATATA
>NC_058134.1:87413197-87440274 GCF_016433145.1 Gracilinanus agilis
ATATATATATATATATATATATATTTGACATTTCGTCCTACACAGTTTGTCACTGTTCCCTCTAAGTATTCTTTTTCTAGCTACTCTGATGATAATAACAATTTTTTAAGTTACCAATATCATCTTTTCTTATAGGAATACAAATCATTTGAACTTATTGGGTCCTTTAAAAAGTTTTTTGTTTGTTTTTTCCCCCTTTCTTAATTACCTTTTTGTGATTCTCTTGAGTTCTGTGTTTGGGCATCACATTTTCTGTTTAAGTCAGGCCTTTTCTTTATTAATGTTTGGAAAGTTTCTATTTTATTAAATGACCATATTTTCCCTACAAAAATATAATTAATTTTTCTGGGTAGTTGATTCTTGGTTGTAGACCCAGTTCTCTTGCTTTCTGGAATAACATGTTCCATGCCTTCTGGTCCTTCCGTGTGGATTCAGCCAGGTCCTGTGCTACCCTAACTGTGATTCCATGATATCTGAATGGGTTCTTCTTAGCAGTTTGTAGTATCTTTTCCTTGGTCTGGTGGTTCTTGAATTTGGCTATAACATTCTTGGGTGTTGTCAATTGAGGATTAAATATAGGAGGTGATCTGTGGATTCTTTCAATCTCCACTTTTCCTTCTTGTTCAAGAATGTTGGGATAATTTTCTTGGATAATTTCCTGTAGAATGATGTCCAGCCTTTTTCTTTTGTCATGATTTTCCCATGGTCCAATAATTCTTAAATTGTTTCTTCTGGATTTATTTTCCAGATATGTAGTTTTGCAATGAGGTGCTTCATATGTTTTTCAATTTTTTCATTCTTTTGATTTTTTTATAGACTCTTGCTGCCTTATGAAGTTCGACCTGAGGTCAAATCTGGTGTCAGATACTTTCTACCTGTGTGACCTTGAACCAATCACTTATCCTCAGCCTCAGTTTTCTCAC
The DNA here is from genome assembly GCF_016433145.1 of Gracilinanus agilis. Lineage (NCBI taxonomy): Eukaryota > Metazoa > Chordata > Mammalia > Didelphimorphia > Didelphidae > Gracilinanus > Gracilinanus agilis. The sequence goes on from NC_058134.1 coordinate 87,414,121, forward strand.
TTGTCAAATGGAAAGAATAGTAAGATGTGAATTCCAGGGTTGTTGGCAGGCTCAAATGAGATAATAATTGCAAAATGCCCAGAATAATGCCTGATATATACTAGGCACTAACTAAATGTTATCTATTATTAATTAATAATAAATACTTATTGACTGACATTAAAACTTAATAGTAAGAATCAGTTGGCTAATTAATCTTGTTTTATAATTATTTACCCCAAAATCAGTTTTCAATACATAGAATATTAGAACCATTTATCTTTCACTTCTTTCCATCATGAGCCTTAACACATTCTTTTTGTTCATTTTTTCTCTCATATGGTTGAACTAGTTGATTTCTAAGCTCCCTTGTAACTCTAAAGTTAGATTCTGATTAGTATGTATTCTGTTCTTCTGGTTTTGCTTTAGACAATTTGCTTTATTTCATTAAGGTCTTTGCAATATGCCTCATACATGATCTTCATTGCATGAGAGTATTCTTTTACATTGATCTATATTTCTAATTTTCTCTGTGTAGGAACCTCCTGAAATGGAAAACTTTACCACCATTACATACTTTATCTATAACTTCTAGTTTTAGAGAGTTGTTTGGGATATAGAGAATTTAAGTGACTTGCCCAGGATAACTGCAGACTTTGAAATGCTAGGATCAGGCAGAATTTGAACCCAAACCTCCTTGAATCCAATACGTTTTTGTCCACTAGGTGAAACTATCTCTTATTCCATTCTATTGGTATACCAAAATTTATTTAATTATTCCCAATTTGATGGGCATTTAGATTACTATATTTTTTCTTTTGCATTTGCAAATAATGATGCTATGAAAATCTTTGAACAATAAATCATTTAGTTAACAAGTGTTTATTAAGCACTTACTCTGTGCTAGGCATTGGGCCAGGCAAAGGATATAAAGAGAGAACAGGAACAATCCTTGACCTTAAGGAACTATCCTTCTATTGGATAAATTTTTATTCTAGAAAGCACTTTTTTTGCTAGTTTTTTTTTTCTTAACACTCTTGAGGTCTGCTGTTCCCAATGAATATTTTCGGTCAAAGGCTGAGATTATTTTAGTATATGCCAGATTGTCCTCCAAAAAGATTTTAGCTCATAATTCCCTTAGCACTGAATAACCATAATCCTGAAGAGTATTCTGTTAACATTGTTTCATTCTATCTTTCCATCTATCTGAAAATATCCATCTATTCTATCCATCCATCTCTCCCCAATCCTCTCAATTTGTCAACCATCTTACAAATTGATGGGTTAGAGGTAATACCTGAAAGTTATTTTTATTTCTACCTTATTACTTGAGGGTCTAAGAATTTTTTCAAGTGATTACTGACAATTTGTGTTTCAACCTTAGAAAAATGTCTATTTGGTCCTTTATGCTCTATGTTCTATAGTTCAACAGTGTCTTATACATATGAGAAACTCAATAAATATTTCTTGCTTGATATGATTAAAAGCAGTTACTAAATGATCATTCAGTTTTTTCTAGGAATAAGACTACATAAATTTAACAATACCTTGTGGCACTGTGTCAGTTCTCAAGGATTGTTTTAGACCAGTGATTCCCAAAGTGGGCGCTACCACCCCCTGTTGGGTGCTGCAGTGATCCATGGAGGCTGTGATGGCCACAGGTGCATTTGTCTTTCCTATTAATTGCTATTAAAATGAAAGAAAATAATTTCCAGGGGGCTAACTAATATTTTTTTCTGTAAAGGGGGCGGTAGGCCAAAAAAGTTTGGGAACCACTATTTTAGATGATATAAATCCAATTAGACAACAAGCAGAAAAATTTAAATCTGGCAATGATTAACATGTATCCCCTGCCTTGGCTGTATAAGCTTATTTTTAAGTTTTGATTTAATCATATTACTTCATTTTTCCTGTGTTTTTAAACATGAAAAGCTGGTTATCATAATGTATTTCCTCTGATGGACACTTTTTTTACTACCTTCTAGAGTAAGTTTATAAAAATATAGCCTATGACCTCTTCAGAGTATGGTCAATCAGAATGGGCTCATAGGGTTCATAGTTTTCATTGACTGTTTACATATTTTGTGATTGCTCCAGAAAGCTGAGTGAATTTGCCAGCCTATTTCTTGAAACTCCACAGGCCATTTATCTCTAACTGTGCCCTACTTTTTGCATAGTGTTGAATTTCTGCCACATCTGAGCTCCTTTGTAGCCAGGAGCAGGTTCTGGTATGATAGAGATTTAAGAAATGGGATTTAATTCTTGTCATTCTTGAGAAGGGTGACAATACACATCATTTTCATTCCCTTCCTCCCCTCCAAAAAATTACTAGGCTGATTTTTAAGATGCATGAATTTTGATTTGAAAGCATTAGCTCATTTACTAAAAAATCAATTGTACAAATATTTATTAAAGATCTCCTATACTGTATATGAGGCTATGGAGATATAAAGAAAAAATCTACTAAAATAGTTTCTGTCCTCAAAAAGGTTTTGTTCTAACAGATGGATGAACATTTACATAGATAGGTAACTGGAGCAAAGAGGGAGGCCTCATAGAGGAGGAGGTACCTGAACTGTGCTTTGAAAGAAAATAACAATTCTGAGAAGTGATCAAGTTTTCTTTTTTCTTTCTGTTTTCTTCAGGATTGTGAAATAGTTTATGCAAATATATGGAGTTGGAGGTGGAATTATGAGTCTGAGGGAAAAACTAACTAGCCAGTTTGGCTTGAACATAAAGCATGTAAATGGGAATAATTTTAAATTAGGAGGGAGAAATAGATTGGACCCAGGTTGTGGAGGAGCTTCCATGCCAGGCTAGGTTATAGGGGTTAGGTTATAGGTTTTATATAAGAGGCAATAGAGAACCATTGGAAGTTGTTGAAAACAGGAGCCTTAGAAGGAATATTTTTGACAACTTTGTAGATTTGTTGGAGAAGGATAAAGGCTGGAAGTCATCAGTTAGGAGGGAGTTTTGGTAGACCAGGTGAGAGGTTATGTGAAATTAAGACAAGATGGTTTCCATTTTTGCAGAGAGAAAGGAAAAATGCAAAAGATGTGGTGGAAGTACAACCAATAGGAATTGGCATCTCCCTGGTGATGGAGGGGAAAGAATCTAGAATTATTCTCCTATTACAAAGTAGAGTGACTGGAAGAATTGTATCTTCAATAGAAAAAGCAATGTTTGGAGGGACATTTAAAAGAGAAGATAAATTCTATTAAGGTTGTGCTAAGTTTGAGATGCCAAAAGAACTAGGTAGAAAGCTCCAGTGGACACCTGGAAATATGAAAAAAGAAGTAAGCATAGCTATTAGGCTATATACATAGACTTAGAGGTAATTTGTATATAGTTGATAATTGATTTCATTGAAACAGATTATACTGTGGGAGAGACTGTAGAGAGCGGCAAGTGGATCCACCACTGAGTCTTGGAGGATACCAGCACTTGGAAGGTGAAAGATGAATTATGAACTGGCATATGATACTGAGAAGAAATAGTGAACTTAAATATAAGGAGAACCAGGAAAGGACCTTTTCACATCTAGAAGGAAACAGGTAGTTAAAAATATGAAAAGATAAAATTAGAACAAGTAGGATGACTGAGGAAGAAACATTACATTTAGCAAAGTAGTTTCAGGAGAGTTGTGAGGTCTAAAGTCAGATGTCAAGGGAATGGGAAATAAGTATGGAGTTGAGTAAGCTGAGACAAAAGGCATAAAATGGAACTGGAAATTTAGCAGTGAAAGGGAGAAGAAATATGGAATGATAAATCTTGAGAGGGTGACACATTAAGTTAAAGTTTTTTTAAAGATGGGGAAATTTGAGAATGTTTGTAATGTAGGTAAAGTCTGTGGGTGATAGAGAAAAATCACACACACACACACACACACACACACACACACAAAATGATCTATGGAGAAAGCCCTTGGAATATGAGGTAAGGCAGAAGTATCAAAGCAGCTGTTGGGCTGCATGAGGTCAGTAACACACTCAAGTATGATCTGAACTAGATTAAAATGTAATTGGAAATACTTAACAAGATAAATAAGTATAATAAACCATAAATAATGTTAATAGTGGTTTTCTAAGTCAATGTTTGGGCCCTTAGGGGTCCTTATGTTTAGTTAGTGGTCCCTGTTTCTATGGCAACACTGCAGTATGAGATTGAGATCAAGGGCACAATTAGTGGGATTAATCTTGTCTAGAAGGGCTATTTCTTCCTCAGAGACTAGAACAAAGGAGGAGGTTGGGTTAAAATATGTAAATGTTTTGAAGTATTTCATTGAGAGATGAGGAATTCATGCTAGATGGCCTTGCTTTTTTCAAAGTAAGAAGCAAAATTACCTGTGGTTTAAAAAGATCATTGGAAGGGATGTTGGCGGGTTGGGACAGCTGCTGTATGAGATATGACCGAGTGCAAATTAGGAAATAACAAATTTATGATGCTCTACATTGAGGACTGTGTTGTGACTAGATTACATGGATTTGCAGGGAACCATCTGACCTAGAGTTGTAAAGTGAGGAGGCATGTGGTGGGCATCATCTAGAATTGTGAATAGATAGAGTATGAAGAGAGATAAAAGAAAAAGAAATTCAAGAGTGTAGGATGGTGTGTAGTGGAACTGGTTAATTATAGAGTCAAGTGAAGAGAGGAAAGTGAATCCTGGTTAAAGATGATGCATGAGGAGCTAGGTAGAGATAGAGAGACTGCAATATACAGGGAATGTGAAGAATTAATTTACATTGGATGAGGCAGAAGGAGAGATGGAAATCCAGAAAAATAGTTTAACTTATCATCTGATATTATGGAAGCAGAGACATTGCGGATATAAGTGAGATTTAAGACATGGTTATGTCCATTAGTGACTGGGTTAGAATGCAGCTGAAATTCATGAGATGGAAGGAGGGTTTTTATGGGGAGACAAGAATATTCAAAGGAAGGGGTGTATGGTTGGAGAAAGAGAGTGTTGTAAGATCAAAATTAATATCCAATAACTCCAAGTATTATATTTTATAAGGTTTATTAATAATCACTTAAGTAGAGGAAATAAGAAGAGAAAAGTAAAAGTCTGAGTAAAGAGAAGTTTTCCCAGCCATGTTAGCAGGGAGAGAGAGAGACAGTCACACACAAACTTTATCTCCAAAATGTAAGGACGTAATGTTAGAAGGAAAGTGGGATGCTGGGAGAGAGAATTCTGGAGATCTATAGTGTGACCCAAATACTTAGTTCTGTAAGGAATAGATAGACAGATCTGGAGACTGGTAGCCTACAGTATCTAAGAACTGGACCCATTTTGGGGGCAGTTAGGAGGCATGGTAGATAGAAGATAAGACCTCAAGTTAGGAAGAGTAATTCAAACTGAATCTCAAATAGTCATTGTGTGATCCTGAGCAAGTCACTTCATCTCTGTCTCTATTTCCTTATCTGGTAAAGGAAATGACTATAGTACCTATTTCCCAGGGTAGTTCTGAGGATTAAATTAGATAATAATGTAAAGGGCTTAGTGTAGTGCCAAGAAAAGCTATTAGATGAGATAGCCAAATGCAATGAACTTCAAAGTATAACATGCTGTTAAGGAATGGTAGCAGAATGTTTGTGTGTAGGAATGGGCAAGAGTGTGGTGGGGTGTGGTATGGTGATGGTGAGAGAGGGGAAGGGAAGGAGAAATTGGAGAGGGTGGCCATGGTTGTGTTACCATTATACATTATAATAACAGCATTTATACAGTACTTTAACATTTGCAAAGCACTTGTACATATGCATTTCATTTGATCCTCACAATGATGCTTTGAAATAAGATCTATTATTATATTGTGTTATAGAGGAAGAAACAGAGACTTAGAGAGAATAAGTAACTTGCCTAGAGTTATCTAAGGTGAGATTTGAACTAAGGGGTTTCTCCCTCCAAGTCCAGCACTCTGTGTATTGATTGTATTACCTAGCTTACTCATTTCAGGAGGAAAGAAAATTTGACAGAGCCAACTTTGGAAAGGTGGAGGTAGGGGAAAGTACAAGCTGTGAAAGTTGAGGTTGTTTTTGACTGAGAGGAATGAAGATGTTGGGGGGACATGCTGTCTTTAATTCTGAGTGGAGAGAAAGCCAGGAACTGGCTTTCAGAGCTCTTAATTGAGAATCTTGTCTCCCTTGGAAAGTATCATAGGCTGTGCCCAAGGCAAGTGGAATAATGTGTGTTCTTAGCTGAGAGAGGTGACAGAGGTACCACCCCACTGAGAGTGGATGGATGTTTGGGAAACATAAAAGTGGGGCGAGTGTTTACTTAGTTGAAGCTTCATAAATGTTTTTGATGTATTGATTTGCTGAGGAGGCTGCCATTCTATGGAGAGAGGGACAGGGAACATTGACCCTAGCTGTCAGCTGGTAGCTTTCCATTTTATTGAATTATACTTGCTAACTAGATACTAAATGTTGTTTCTATGCTGCTGAAGGATTGTAAGTAATGTTAGCACCCTCTAAATTTAGCCTAGTGAAAAGCCCTAGTCATCCTTTCCTAGTTATGACTGATGAACTCACTGAGAAATGAAGCAGAGTGATATATGAGAAAGATCCCAAATATGACAGGAACTCTCTCTCTCTCCCCTTGTCACTGTCTCATACATATGGATCCTTTAGTAGGAGGTCTTTGCAAACTAAGGTACAAACAAAAAAATGAGGGAATTGGTAGATGATAATAATGTTCTAGGAGGGATATAACAGAAATTTCACCTAGTAATTTTTGTTATTTCTTTCCTGTGCTTTATGATTTTCCATATTAATATACATAATAAACATAATGATACACTCTTTAGGATGCTGGTGTTAGGAGATAGGTCTTGTAGACTGAGCTTTTGTTGTATTATATGTGGAGGGAAATGATTTATTTCTTCAACCCAAAGAGATGGTTATCTAACGTTGCTTGAAGACTTTCAGTGGCATTGAACTTGGTAGTTCATAAGACCATTCTATTGCTGTGAAGCTTTAATTGTTTGAAAGTTTTTCTTCCTTGTTTCGAACTGACTTTACCTTTTGTAATTTCTTCTGAGTGGTCTTCCGATCATTCAGTACAGACAAAATCAATCTGCTCCCATTTCTAAAGGGCAGTTTGGTGTTTCTAATCTTTTTCATACCAAACATTTATAATTTCTTTAATAATTTCTCATGATATGCTTTCTGGAATTTTCTCTATCCAACTGACCTCCTTTTACCATACTCAAATTTGTCAGTATCTCTCTTTAGATATGGTACCAGAGCACAATGCAGTATTCCACATCTGCTTTGGCAAACATGGATTACAGTAGGACAGGGCTATTACTTTCTTTGTTCTGGACATAAACTCCTCAATTCAGTCCAAGATGGCATTAGTTTTTTGTTTTTATTTTTGGCAGACACATTGTACTACTGACTCATATAGGACTTGTGGTTAATACAAGGCCCAAATCTATCTTTTTTCTTTGAACTGTTAAGTCCAATTACACCATCATATCTAAGATCTATTTATCTCATATGTATGGATTCTTTAGTAGAAATGCATTAATCACCCTTTTGGTGAAAACCCTTTCTCTAAAAAATAAAATAAAAGGTTAAAAGGAAAACTGGAAGTTTGGAAAATAATTTATATAGTCATCTAAAATATATAGGTAAATTTGTCAAATATATAGGAATATGATCCATTCCCCAACTGATAAATGTTCACATGATATGAACAGATAGTTTTTGGATGAAGTAACCCAACCTTTATGGAGAGCAATTTGGAATTATGTTCAAAGAGTTTTAAAACTGTGTATATTTTTGACCCAGCAATACAACTATTAGATTTATTTCCTAAGGTGATCATGGCAAAAAGGAAAATGATTTACATGTTCTAAAATATTTAATACAGTTCTCTTTGTGGTGTTAAAGAACTAGACATTGAAGCAGTGCCCATCCATTGGGGAATGGCTAAACAAGTTGCGGCATATGATTGCAATGGAATCCTACTTCACCATAAGAAATGACAAACAAGTTAATTATGGAAAAAATATGAAAAAACCTACATGAAATTATGAAGAGTGAAACAAGCAGAATCAAGAAAGCATCGTGTACAGCAATGGAAATATTATTTAAAGAATGACTTGTATACTTCCATCTTCAAAGTAAAATAAAACATAGTTTTATATATATACATATATCTTTTTTGTCATATGATGACTTCCCTAATATGGGAAGAGATGGAGGGAAGGAAGTTAACAAGGTATTTTAGTGCAGCAAATAAATAAATAATTTAAATTTACAGGATAAAAAATATTCCTTCTTGTATTTTCTATCAAACTTAGCTAGCCTGTTATTAAAAAGGATGAACTTCTAGGAGTTTTGGAAGTTCCAGTAATATTTCCAAATATTGAGCAATACTTTTTTAATAGATGACACAGAGGGTAGAACACTGAACTTGGGATCAGGAATACTCATCTTCATGAGTTTGAATCCAGCCTCAGATCCTTCTTAGTTATATGACCGTGGGCAAGTCACTGTTTGTTTCAGTTCCTCAGCTATAAAAATGAGCTGCAGAAGGAAATGACAAACCACTCCATGATCTTTGCTAAGAAAACTCCAAAATGGGGTCATAAAGAGTCAGAACAAGATAATTTTCAGATATCTCAGTTTTTGCTTATGGAACCAAGTTTAAGTAACATGCTTAATCTCACACAGCAAATTAGTTACAGAGGCAAGAGTAGAACCTCCATTTTCTCACTCCCACTCTGGGATTCCTTCCAATGTGAATAATTACCAGCTAATTGATATGGTTTATAATTTGGGATTCTTGTATATTGATTTTGGGATGCCCTTCTGTTCATCATTATGCTTATATTTGATTAGCTGTAGGCCAGAGCCATAAGGATTATGATCCTTCTTTAATGACATTCATTTGAAACTTACAAAGCACTCTCAAGTAATAGAATTTTATTTTTGTTTTTGGTTTTGTTATAAAGAGAAAATCAAAAGAAAAATGAATTGCACTTACAGACTAGTTTTCTTTCTTTTTTTGGTTACACTAAGAGAAGATATTTTCTGGATTATTTTTTACTCACAAAAAATTGGTTTTGTATTTTTTTAAGTTAGAAATGTACTTGTGAGAACTTTTTCTTATCATTATATTTATTGATAGTATAAAAAAGAGAAAAAGAACCCTGAATGTAGGACTCTATTTTCCCCTTTAGAATTTTTATCTTGTTCAGTAATAACTATTTTACTGAGCTAAAAGCATTTCAAACTTTTATTTTGGTTATGGGCATTGTGGGAAGGTGGCAGAGTAGGGCATGAAGATTCTTTGCCCTCATAATACCCCCCCCAAAACCCAAAAATAACTCCATGGAATCAATGCTAAAAGTTGCAAAAATATACAGAACTAGAGTGAAGTTGAATAGCCAGGGAAACTAGGAAGGAAAGTTTTTGACTTCTTTGGCCTCAGAACCATTTCATGTGTAAACAACATGGAATCCACAAGACAGCCCCTGGAAGAAAGAGGAGAGTAATGTAGTTGCTGAGGTACTAGGGCTCCATCAGCTGTGGTCACTCCCAGGAGAGTAGAGTGCCTGGTTGCTGTCATAGGGGGAAGGTGGACTAGCTCCTTACAGTTGTAGTGGCAGAATTACCTGTGGTATCCATTTGGAACACCTGTGATCAATCACAGATTGGAGCTTGAATAGGGGACTTGGAAGTGCATTGGACTCTGGAATTTAAAAACTGGTATAACTAAATAGGACCCAGGAAAAAACAAACACACAAAATAATCCGGAAACCTGAGGTATCACAGCTCAGCACCTTAGGAACTGTGGGACTCTATAAAAAAGCCAATAATTAAGTCTATTGGCCTGGATGCTAAAATAAAAAAAAGCAAGTAAAAGAGAAAGAACTCAACTATTGATAGCTATGATCAGATCAGGGAAAATCACGGCTCAAACTGAGGATTATAAAGTAAAAGCACTACTTCAAAATTAGCAAAGAAATACATTAAATAGCCACAAGATCAAAAAAACAGTTATTGGAAGAGTTTTAAAAAGACCTCAAAAACCAAATGAGAGAGGTTGAGGAAAAATCAGGAAAAAAGGAGCAATGCATGAAAATCAAGAAAATTGTGAAAGAAAGACCACCCAAATGGAAAAAGGGATCCAGATACTCATGGAAGAAAATAATTTATTAAGAACTAGAACTGGACAAGAAGAAGCTAATAATTTCCTAAAATAGCAAAAAATTATAAAGCAAAATAAAAGAATGAAATAATAGAAAAGAATATGAAACAACACAAAAACAACTGACCTGAAAAATCAAGGAGAAACAGTACAAGAATAGTTAGACTCCTGGAAAGATATGATAAAAAAGTCTAGTCATAGTACTCCAAAAATTACCAAGGAAAATCAGAAATCTGAGAATGAAAGGGTAAAATAGAAATGGAAAGAATCCACTGATCACCACCTCAAAGTGACCCAAAGATGAAAATGCACAGAAACATCATGACTAAGTTCTATAAATCCCAGATAAAGAAGACAACACTACAAGCAACAAGAAAAAAAAATAATATTATGGAGGTACAGTCATAACAAGACTTAGCAGGCACAACATTAAAAGGACACAAGAAATGGAACACAGTATTTCATAAAGCAAAAAAATAGGGCTTGTAATCAAGACTAACATATCCAACATAGATGAGCATAATTATAAGATAAAAATGAATATTTAATGAACTAAAGGAGTTTCAACTATTCCTGGGGAAAAACACAAAACTCAGAAAAATTTTGATATATAAGAAATAGATAAAGGTAATGAAAGACTAATCATAAATTTAAAAGGTCAAATTGTTTGATTCCTGTACTGGAAAATGTCATCTCTAGCCCCAGGGAATGGCAACAATGTCTAGGTATTTTGAATGGGCATGTATGGATGGAAGACATGAGGTTGTGATGAATGAGCCAAAATGGTAGATGAGTAGACCAGGAGGACATAGGATGGAAACTTATATGGAGGAGGAATGAATACTATGCCTTGGAGGAGAGGAGGGTGAATAAAGAGAAAGGATAAGTGGATAAGAAAAGGGAGGGAAAGAAGTGATGCCTAGAGAGGAGTACATATCAAAAGGTAGGGTAAGAGGAGGAGATAGGGACTTTTAAGACAAGATAGGGGAGCAATTTTAGAATGAAACTTATATCAAGGAGTAGAAAGGCATAATTGGGGAGGATAAGAAAGGGATTTTTGGAAGGTGGCTAGAATAAAAATTAAAAGGTAAGGGGGGAGGGAACCTAGAGGGATCTTTGGGAAATGGACAAATTTGGTACTAGAAGTGTGAGGAGAGAGGACAAGGGAAGTTTTGAGGAAGGTGTGTGAATCAGAGAGATATTGGTCAAAGAAAAACAGATATCTGAGGGAGGGATACAGCATAAAAGGAGGAAGAAATAGGACAAAGGAAGAATGGAGTAGATAAAAATGCACAGCTAATAACAATGACATTGAATGTAAATAGGATGGATTCACCCATAGGAAGAAAATGGATATCAGAAATGTCTTTTAAAAAACTACACCTAACAATGTGTTGTTTACAAGAAACACACTGAAAATGAGAAACACACATTGAGTGAAGGTGAAGTGCTGAAGCAGAATATACTGTGCCTCAATGGATCCAGACAAGTCAAGGATAGCAGTCATGATCTTTGAAAGAGTTGGAGCTAAAATGGATATAATTGGAAGTGATGCATAGAATAAAACTATATTATGCTGATGGGGTACTATAGATAATGAGCATTATTAATATTGGATTTGTATGAACCAAGTGTTATAGTTTCAATGTTTTTAAAGGAAAGAGTAAATAAGATACAGATGGAAATTGGTAACGAAATAATAAGAGTGGAGGACTTTAATTTTATACTCTTAGAACTAGATAAATCTTTCTTAAGTTTTGGTTAGAAGTTAAGGAGATGAATAGAACCTTAGGTAAGTTAAATATGATAACTATTTGGAAAGCCCCAACACACTTGCATGAGGTTAATAATAGATACAAGCCTAAGCATACTCACAATGCAAACACAGTTTCTGGTGGGTCAATAATGGTTCAGAGGGCATAAATATTTCGCAAAAGGCTTACTTTAACACTGATCATACTATGGAGGTAATCCTGCATTTGTGAGGAGTTGTGGCATTGGAACAAAAGTTCTACTTGGTATGACTAGCTGGAAAGACTTGGTTTTGGAAAGTGTATGGTCTTGGCAACAGATTGTAAGGACAGATCTAGTTAAATATGGTCCTGGTAATGTATGTTAACTGAGAACCAGATGGGTTAAGTTCATCAAATTAAACGCTGATAGGAGTTGTGTTATTTGAAATTTTGGGGGTTTCATTGAGAGGTATTTGGGGCTTATTTGAGCCTTAAAATATTTAGATATATGACAAACTTCCTGTGGAAGTTTAGGGGACTTTGAAACTACATTTTCCATGGTTCGATGGGTTTCCAGTCTTGATGTGAACAAACGTAAAACGCAGCTTAAATTGGGAGGTTGGGCTTGAGACTTCCTTTTTGGTTACCTGCCTGCTGATTGGTAAGTTGCTCTCTTTGGCACAGGAGAAGGCAGGCATGTGGTCTATGGGGAGAAAGGTCTGGCGGGGTATTTTGAATTAGATCTTAGCAGGCGTGTGGTGATTTCTTTATTTTACCAACATGGCCATAATTAAAATATTACTTCTCCTTTTACTCTCAGTCTATATTTTTTATAATTATTACAGAGTAGAGAAACAGGCCTAATATTACATTGCTAGAGCAGCTATGAATTTTTTTTAGAAAACAAGATGGAAATATAAATTAAGAGCTATAAAGCTATTCATGCTCATTTGCATAGGGATCTCATTACTAGGATTAGGCCTTAAGAGCATTATTGAGAGGGTAAAAAGTTGTGTATGTATGAAAATATTCATGGAAGCTTTGCTTGTAATGACAAAATAACTGAAAATAACACAAATACAATGATTGGGAGAAATAGCTGCATAGATTGTGATATTTGAATGTAATGGATTATATTATGTTATTAGAAAGGATAAATATTGGAAATATAAAGAAAATAAGGGAAATATATGAAGAAATAAAAAGAGAACAAGAATAATATATACTATGATTACGTTTTAAAATGGTCACAAAATCAAGAGAAAAAACATAAAGTAAAACAAATCCAAAGGGAACTAAAAAGCAGAGGATGTTTACATTAGCACACATATAATTTATATATATTTAAAACTAGTTATAAACAATGTGGAGTTTGTGGCTTTGTACATAATTTTTATGCATTGGTTCATTTAAATGTTTTATGGTGGTGGTGGTGGTTGATGGCGGTGGTTATTAAGCATATAATAAAAAAAATTGAAAAAAATCTATTTTGTTTCCCTCCCTGGATTTTCATCATCAACAGATTTAATAAACATACCTTCTTGTAGCTTCTTGTGTCACTGATAAAGATGGTGGTGATCAGAGCCTTGTAACATGCCCCTTGAGAGCCATCTTTCCAAGTTGATATTTATCCATTAATATATGATCCCCTTGTTCAGTTACAAATGCACTTTCATCCAACCTGTATTTATCCATTTTGTCCACAAAGAATCTGAAGAAATTGTCCAATGTTTTGATGACATAGTGATCTCATCTCCCCTTTTGACTGCCTTTTTGCCTAGCCACGAAGATAAATTCGGTCCGCCTATTACACTAGGTTAGAGAGAGTGCTTTCCTTCTGCATACCCAGTCTGTTCTGACTATATTCCATAGTTCCATTGTCAAAAAAACAGGGAGTGTAGAAGAAGCAGAACAACCTCATTATTGATATATCAGAATCAAAGTAATCATCTAGATGGAGACATGTCAGGTTTTGGCCCAATTGTTCTAGTGGTAAACATACTGCTTCTCCTCCTTTGGGCTTAAACAGTTCAGAAACTCCTTCTGGATAATCTATAGGTATCTCTAACTTGACATATCCTAAAAGAAAATTCATATGCCCTTCTCAACCCATTTGTCTTCTAATCTTTCCACTTCTTTCAATGGCACCATTATTTTCTTAGTTACCCAGTTTCATAGTCATGCTGGATTTTTCACTCTTCTTTGTCCTCCTAATTAATCAGTTGCCAAGTATTGATGAATCTATTTCTATGACACCTCTCATATGTGTCCTTTTCTCTTTATTCATTTAGCCTCTAATATGCCTTACCATTTGTTAACTATACTATTGAAATAATTTCTCTGTGGCTAGTTTCTCTTTTAACACATCCTCTATACAGTTATTATATTGATATTTGTAAAACACAGATGTGATCATATCATTTCAGTCCTTTTCCCAAAAACCTCCAATGCCTTCCTAATGTCGTTAGGATAAAATATGAATTCCTCAGTGGAGCATTTAAATCCTTTCAAAATATATCTCTAAACTACTTTTCCAGTATTATTTTATATTATTCGCTTTTATATGTTCTTTGGTTCCAGTCAAGTAGGTTTTCTAAGTGATTCCTTTACGTGACTTTCTGCTTCCTTCCTCCATGCTTCCTTTACAAAAGTGATTCCTCATGTGCGGAATGTATTCCTTCCTCATCTTGCTTTGTGAAATGCCTAATTTTGTTAAAAACAAAACTCAGGTGTTATCTCTTATAGGAGGCTTTCCGCAATCTCCCCAGCTTACCTCTCCCTCTCATTTAATTTTACTTTGTCTCATGTTATGCATATTTTACATTTGTGTACATCTTCCTTTAGGCTCAGCTTTCCATTTTCTTCTTTTATTCATTTGAACAAGCAGTATACTCCTTATCCTGTGCTCAGCCTAGAATGAACTATCTCTTAATCTTTGCCTTTTAGAAATAACTTCCTGTTAGTTATGTCTCACATGATACCTTTTTGAGGCAAGTACTGTTCCACTTTTGTCTTGGTATCTGTAGTTCTTAACATAGTGCCTTGTCCATAGTAGATGCATAGTAAATTATTATTGAATTGAATTCAGTTTCCTTGATGACTTTTGTCAGGTTAAAGATCGATCTGATATTGACCTTTTTAAACTTCATTATAAATGCATTCTAGAGTCTAGCCCCTAGAAATAATTACCAGGTGATTCTTTCTTTGCTTTTCTTCTTTTATCCTTCAACTTTGAGATATTTAGATTTTGAATTTCATTCTTTCTGTCTGCCTAAGCCTCTGTCCTATATCTTGGCGAGTCCTATTGATCCTAATAATTCCACACCATCTCTCCTAACAACCCCTTCCTCTCCATTATATTCTGCCATGAATCTAGCTTAAATTTTATCTGCTTTTCTAATGTCTAAGATATTGTAAAGCCTTCTTATCTGTCATCTCTGCCTCCATTTTCTGTGTTCTAATCCATCCTTTACACATCTGAAATAATCTTAATGAATAGATTTGGTCATGTCACTGTTGTCCTCAAAACTTCTTGATTGCCTGTGACATATAGTCTAGATAAAATATTAAGTTTCCAGCCTGATATTTAAGGCTCTTTTCCATCCAACTCCAGTATTTTTGTTCAGAATTATTGCATACCATCCGACTTCTTGAACTCTGTACTTCAAAAGAACTGAACTACTATTTTGATGTCTTCTCATATTTTTTTCTCTCCATGAATATGTGCAGGTTCTTCCTCATGCCAAGGATATATCTCTTCCTCACATCTGTTGACTAAAATACTTTTTTTTTCTTTTAGGGCTCAGCTTAGGTACTACCTATTCTGTGACGATATCCCTAATCTCTTTGTCAAAAACATGTTGTAATCTCTCATCAGGTTTTCCTTCTGACATAGGATATAAACATCTTGAATAGAAATATCAAGATATAATGGAAGAATCACTGGACTGCCAGTCAAAGTTGACTTGGAATAAATTTAGCCCCCAATACTTAATACCTGTCTGCTCTCTAGAAATCACTCAACTTTGCAGAGTTAGAATTTTCTCATATATAAAATGAAGAAAAAAATAATCTGTACTGCTTACCTCACAGTATAAGGATTCAATGAAATAATGTATGTCAATGTTTCTCAAAGCTTGACCTAGTGCCTGGCACATAGGAGGTGCTTAATAACTTTTTATTGATTCATTAATTGAAAGTGTGGCCCCTTGGGATTCTTGAGACTCTTTGAGGGGGATCACAAGGTGAAAGCTACTTTCATAATAAAAACAAAATACTAAAACATTTAACATTTGAAAAGGATAAATATTGATAGATGATTAACAAAAAAGTTCTTTGGGGGATTCTTAAAAATGTTTAAGAATGTAAAGGGCTCCTGAGAACAGAAATGTTGAAATTTACTGATATATATTAAGGGCTTGGTCACAACATCCCAGTCAGGGGAAGATCAAACCAAACATAACCTTCCTTCCTGGTTCAGCTCAAGTTCTATATTCTTAAAGAAATTTGTTACTATCTCTAGTCTCAGTATGATTTCCTCTGAATTCTCTTATCATTAATTTTGTATACCACTCAGTGGAAGTTTAGAATATTCTGCCTTTTATTGCTCTTTAACCATATTTGTTGCATGTCCTATTTCCCACCTAAATCATAAGCTCTTTTAGAACAAGAGCTCTCTTGTATATCTTTGGAGAATTTAACAAAAGGTCAAGAATCTTGAGAAGAGCTTCCCAGGAAATGATTGCTGATGATTAAGATTATGACTGATGCCATCTCCTGCTCTCCATCTTCTTGGTCCTTGCTTAAGAAATCATGACATATGACAACGTGTTTTTGCTCATCTCTACATATTTCTTTTGTATATGGACTTTGCATACAAAGGAAAGACAATTTGACAATGCTATGACTATGTTCTTTTGTATTCAGACTTGCACTATGAAAGCAAATTTCCAGCTAAGGATAGGTATATGTGTCTGATGAAAATTGTGCTAAGTGCCTTTTTTTGGCTATTTAATTGAAATGTATGGCATCTGAATCTTAACCTCTGACTGAGATTTCTCAACCCCATGTCTCATAGCTGAGATTAGGATACTTGTGGGAAGGTTTTTGACTGCTACTTTAGAGAGAAAGTGCTGGGAATAATTTAGCTCTTTAGTTTTAGGGTAGCTCTGACATACTCCCTGACATATGCCAAGGAATGGGATGTGGCAGCCACTGCTGATTTGGAGAATGAAATGAATCTGAGGCACTAGAGTGCACAGGTTGTGCTAAATGTCTGGTAGACAAAATGTCTCTTCCTTTCTCTTGATGATTTATGGTCATAATTACTATTAGTAGGTGGCTGATATTAAAAATGAAATATGGTCCTCCTTCATGTTAGAACAAACAACACACATCAATTAGCAGTGAAATTAGCATATTGACTGGCTGGGTGAAATATGCATAACATTTGTAACTAATAATAAATAACTTGAAATATTGTGATTATTATTTTTTAACCCCATGGTGTATTGGGGGACTTTCTGGTTTGGTGTCTATATTAGTTATATATTTCCCTGGATCCTTCAAAGTCTTTTCAAAGAGTTGGAAAAATGAACTGATCATATTGAGTGTATCAAAGGCATGGATATCCTGGAGGTCAAAAAAAGACTTCTGGACTCATAGGAAGAAGCAAAAAAGGTATGTTAGAGCACTAGATCCCAAATGGACAATGGGCTCCTGGGGGCTCATGAGAATAGGAGAGAACTAAGAATGTGTGCCTTCAATGAGGATTATCATTTTAATATTTATTTAGCACCAGGAAAATATGCTGCTTTTTCATATCTGAAGGTATTATTATTTTTGAAGTGTATGAAGATGCGTTATGATTAATAGAAAGCTGGAACGCATTGCCATTTATGAGTGATATAGAATTTGCAGTGGCTTTTTGTCATGTATTTCTTCAAATAACACATAATAATAATGTTGAGTGGGAATCTACAAAATTTTTATGGACTGAATTAAGGGTTTTCCTACTCAAAAATGGTAGAGAACCGCCATTATAGAGGATAAACATTTAGCTAAACTGGTAGGAAACCTGGCTAATCTGTAGTTTTAGGTATGACTTTTGTCATTATGACTATTTGCTAGTTTATGGGCTGTATTTTGCAACCATCACAGAATGTTACGGGCATTTGTTTTGGAGTATTGGTGCTAAAAGGAACCTTAGGGATTGTTTTGGTCAACAACCTCATTTTGCAGATGAGGAAACAATTTCTGCTTGGTATAGTTAGCTCTGTGGTACAACTTTTAAAATTTTTTCTGTCTGCACTTTTGTTTCTCTTTTCTTCTTCCTTTTCTTCTCTATCTTCTGTTCTTACTCTCATCTCCATCCTCTGCTCTTATTTTTTTTTCTTTTTTATTTATGGCCTTTGCTTTTAGGTTCCTCCAGAGAGAGTTAACTGTAGTACTGACTGTATTCTAGAGTCAACTGCAATCAAAGGATATTTTCTTTATCTATTCTTTCGTTTCTTTTGTTCATAAGAAATATTTATTGAACATGTATTATGTGTACATGCCTCTGTACTTAGTGTTGGAAAAAGGCATAGGAATGCTAAAATCAGAATCAGAGAAACTACCTTTGTGTCTCTGATCTGTCACTTGCTTTGTCATATGGAATTTCTTTAGGTCTCAGTTTCCTAGTGGAAGATAGAAGAAGGGGAAGTTTGGAGAAGGCCAGTCTATCTTCTAAGGTCCCTTATGGCTCTAAGAACACAAAAGAACTTCTACTTTTTAATACTATTGGTGAGGTTAATATATTGACCAATGTGTGAATTACATGGATCTATGAATAATTGTTTTAGAGCTAGAAGGGATTGTAGAGGTCCAGCTCTTCTCTCATTTTGTAGAGGAAGTCTTGAGGCCTATAGAGGTTAAATAACAAACTGTGAATGATAGAGCCAAGATATGAATCCAAGTTTTCTGATTCCAAATCCAAAGTTCTTTCCCCTGTATCTTATGACTTCTCTGTGGCAACAGAGTGACCTGACTCTAATCCTATCACTCAGAATCTTCCTGTGCTAGGCCTGGTATGCAGGTAGAAGATCAAGGAGGCTTCCACATCATTATTGGCCCTCCTAGATTTGCTTGGATGGAGCCTCTAAATCAAAGGTTCTTAACCTAGTATTTGTGAATTTATTTTTTTAATATTATTTACTTATTTTTAAAATTTTAAAATAAAAAAATATTTAAAAAATTGGGTTCCACATTTTCTCCCACTAGCCCCTCCCCTACTTTGAGAAGGCAAGCAATAAGGTATCCCTTATATATGTGAAATTATATGAAATATATTTCCCTATTAGTCATCACAAAAAAACAGAAAATAAAGCGAGAATATTATACTTTGATTTACTCTGAGTTCATCAGTTCTTTCCAGATGTGGATAGCAGTTTTGCTCATGGATCCTTCCAATAAGTCTTTTACCATCAATCATCATTACAGTATTGCTACTGTGTACAATGTACTATATTACTATGGACAATGATCTGGTTCTCTTCAGTTTGCATCAGTTTTTACAGATCTTCCTAGGTATTTCTGAAGTCATGCCCATCTTCATTTTTTATGGCACAATAGTGTTTCATTACAATCATATACCACAATGTTTTTAGCCATTCCCCAATTAATGGACATATCCTCAATTTCCAATACTTTACTACCACAAAAAAGAACTGCAATAAATATTTTTGTACATACATGTCCTCTCTTTGGGAAACAGATCTAGTAGAAGTGTTTCTGGGTCAAAAGGTATGCATAATTTTGTAGCTCTTTGGGCATACTTTCAAGCTGTTCTCCAGAATAATTGGACCAGTCTATGAACTTAAAAAATATTTGGTAATCATTGTAATACAATTGATTTCTTTTGCTATTTTCTGAATTTTATTTACCTTTTATTTTTTTCATTTAAAATTTTATTCTGAGATGATTTATAGACTTTATTAGATCCATGACAAAAGTTGGTTAGGAACCTCTGCTTTAGATTCTCTCTTCTTATCACCTTTAGGATCAAATATAAAGTTGCTTGTTTGGCAATCAAAGCCATAACTTGATACCTTCCTATCTCTCTAGTTATCTTATGTCTTTTCTACCTCTGTCCCCAACCATGTACTTTCTGATCTATTCACAATGGCTTCCTTCATGTTCCTTGCACAAAAGAGACTCCATCTTCTTGATTATATTTTCTCTGACTGTCCGAGGTGCCTTGAATTCTCTACCTTGGTATATCCATTTCCTGACTTGTTAGCTAAAATCTTACATTTTGCAGGAAAACTTTCCTGGTCCTCCTTAACCTTATTGCTTTCCTTCTAAAATTATCTTCAACTTATTCTGTATATCTTGTTTGTATCAGGTTGTTTGCACGTTGTCTCTATTACTGTAGACTGTGAATTCTTTAAGAGCAGGAGCTATTATTTACTTTTCTATCTCTCTCTATATATATATCCCCAGCATCTTGCACAGAGCCACATGCATAGTAGGTGTTTAATAAATGCTTGTCAACTCACCACTAACTGACTAAAGTTTATTCTTTGTATTAAATGCATAAAAGGGAAGATTTAAATCAGGGAAATTGATATGAATTCTCTGGGAATGTGAAGATGTTGGTAGAAATGTTTTTTTTAATAGGCTCAAATTGTGGGCATATTTTTTCAGTTTATGAAGAAAAATAGACAGACTGTAAAGAATCAGACAAAGAAGGGATGTTTAATTTCCTCCCTGTTGTTTATCACACTTAAGGGGAAGCAAACATCTGTCTCAAGTTGGAGCATTAATGCCCAGAGAAGCCTGTATTTTGATGATCCTCTTTTTGGTACTAATCCACCTTTATCTTTGTTGTTCTCAACAGGCTGTTTGTTTGAGGACGACCTTTGTAGACCATTTGAAATCTGTATAAATGGTAAGTAAGGAGTCCTTGACTAACCAATTTCTGCTCCTGAATGTAAACCCTGCTATCTTGAGAGCAGTGCTACTCATGTTGGAAGAGGAATAAAGGGATATGGGAGGGGGGCCTTCTAATTCCTTGGGTGGAAATTTTTGGCATAATTTTGATAATGTACAATATTGCCAAAGAAAGCAGAAAGAGTAGAACCTTGTGTGGATGCAGTTGTAGGGAAGGGAAAATGGAGGATCAATTGAAATGAAAAATGTTCTCTTAAAAAAACACCCTGCAGTATATAACCTGTCAGCAATTTCAAGCTGCTCTTTAAAGGTCTTTGGAGTAAGAACTGGTAGAGCCACCTAAGAGGGATTCTTTGGCATAAAAATAGAGTAATAATCTGGATGGAATATACATTTCCTCTGAGCTTTTGCCATTAATTTTTTTCTTCACTCCTTAAACAATTTGGTTTCATTTCACTACATTTTTGCAACCCTCTAGCTGTCTACAAGTTATTCCTCCCTTCTTCTCCCCCACCCCCTTCTATTAAACAAAGCAGCAGACGTGGCACTCTGCATGAGTAGGTAGAGATCAAAGTCTACTAATGTGGCAGATGAAATGTAGATTGTAGGAATAGCTGGAGTGCCCTGCACACAATATCTTATTGTACTGGGCTGTGTCAACACAACCCTTTATTTACACTGACAAGTAAAGAAAGGAATCAGTTCTTTATCCTGTTGCCTTTGGAGAAATATGACAGAGAAGCATGCCTGTTAGTTATGGTGATTATAGAGGTCGGGACAGCTTCCTTTTAAAAATGAGGATGAACTGACCACCACTCTCCAAAAGGAGTCCTTTCTGCCAGATTTTCATTTGTATAAAGCCATATTGGATAGATGCTTTTCGCATTTGGAAGATGTAGGATTCAGGGATGAGGAGGAGCACTGAGAAGTTCTCTCTTCTCTCTTAACTAGCTGTATGTCCTGCCTTGTCTCTTCACTTCTGTTTTAACTGTAGAAAGAATTTTGGAGTCCAAAAGTTGGGTTCAAACCCTGCCTTTGTCCACTGACTGACTATCTCTTAATCTCTCTGGGCTTTATTTTTCCTGTCTATAAAAAGAAAGGATCATTCTTGATCTCCAAAGTCTCTTTCTTCATTAATATTTTCTAAAATAGAGAATATGTTGGCTTTCCACTCGATTTGAGCCAGAATCAGGAGTAATGGCACAGCTCTTTTCCTTAGGTAAACATAGGTGGAGATAGAACAAAAGCCTCCTGTTTGTGGTTGTGGATCATCTGGCTGCTTTAACAAACTTCCTCCTTCCTCTCAGGCTGTTCTTAATGGTTAGCTGACATGCCAGCTAGACTGGTCCTGAAACACTTGCAAATTAAGTCCTTCCTTCAGCAGATGGAGGATGATTTGATTATCTTAGTGGACCCTTTCTCTCTCTCTCCTCAGCCTTAAAAATGGGGTTGGCTTTACTTTTAGCTCCAGCATCCTTCTGAGAAAGGTCTCATCAAGGAAAAGAGATTCCAGGCAGTTATGAGGTCATCTTTCCTAGAGCTGGTTAGAGATTATACATCTTTAAAGAAAGAATGGACTCTCTTTGGCTGCTGATGGCCTGGAAGCCAAATAAATAACAGGGGAAATGGGGTCAGTAGCTGGAAAAAAACCCAGAAACAAATTAATGACCATTTTAGGGCTTACTTTGAAGAGGAGGTTTTTTTTTCATAATTTTAACAGATGGTGACCTGGGTTAGAACATAACCACATCAAAAATTCTTTTTCTGGGGAGTTTGAAAAATGGTGAATTGAAAATAATAATCACAATAGCTAGCATTCATATGCTTTAAGGTTTGTAGGAACACTTTAAATGCATTATTTTATTTGAGCCTCCAGACATACAAGGGAGAGGTTTTTCCTTTGTATTTAATCTAAAGCTGTGATTTTTACTGGAGAAAATGAACAAAGGATGTGCTGGAGACTGTGCTAGGACAGGGTGTGTATATGTGTACACTCTTGTGTTTGTGTGTGCATGTGAGATTAAGAGAGTTGATTGCTAAATTTTCATTGTATTTGTACCTTGGAAGTTAGCAAATGCCACAAATGAGGGCTTGATTTATTGTTTTGTTGATCATTTAGATTTAAGAAAGTGAAGGAGAAAATGTTAATAATGCAGATTAAACATAAAAGTTCTCCCTGTACATTTTTTCTTTTGGGAAGCTGGTTGTTAATCTACCAGCATGCCACTAACAAATAATTTAAGGTCTTTAAAGGGTTATTCTGGTCCCTGAATGGTTTAAATGACTTGCCCAGAGTATTTAAGCTGGTCTATGGTAGGGCTTGGACATATGTCCTCTTGACTCTGAGGCCAGATCACTGTCAACTCTCTAGGCTGCCTGTTATATAGGAGGTACCCCAGGTATTTATATCCATAAATTAAAGGCAAGGAAACTGAGGTACAGAGATATTAAAGATTTTCTGTATGGTAGTACAACTAGTGAGTTGTGAGAGGTAGAATTTGAAGTCCATTCTGTAAAATATGAGTCCCTTCAGGGTAAGATCTGTTAAATCTTTATTTCTGGTGCCTAGCATAGTGCATGGAGTATAATAGATATTGAACCATTGACTGTTGAATTGAACTGCCCTAAGCTTCCAGCTTCAAGTTTTAGCTCATCAGCTTATTCGTCCACACTTTCTGATCTTAAATCATGAATCTAGCTAAATATATTTGGCTACATGTTAACTATAATTATGAATACTATAAGATCATAGATTTAGAAATGGGAGGAATTGTTGGCATCCTCTAGACGAGTGATGGAGAACCTTTTAGAGACTCAAACTGTTCCCTAATGGCACATGTGAGCCACCCCCTTACTCAAACAGGGGAGGGAGCAAGTGCTCCCATGGGGCTATTGGGCAGAGGGGTGGGTGATATGAAAATGTCATCAGGCACAGTGGAGAGGGGGAAGGGAGCACCCCCTCCCACAGGCATGCCATAGGTTCACCACCATGGCTCTAGATCAATTCTCTCATTTTATAGCTAATGAAACTGAGCCACTGGAGAGCTTAAGGGAGTTTATGCAAGATTACACAAATATAAGTAGCTAAATCAGAATTTGAACCCAGATCCTCTGACTCCAAATCTAACATTTACTAATTCACCATACTGCCATTGCTGCCATCTTGGTCAATTGCTTTTTTAATTCTTTCTCTCTGGTCCAAGAGAGCTCAGACTCCATGAAGAAAACCGTTCTCCAATTGTCTGCCTCTAACTGGTGGCTGGGCTGAATTGTCCTGCAGCAGCCACGCATCTTAAATCCTTTCAAAGGCAGGTAGTATTTCTAGTTTACTTTTCTTTATTCTTAAGATTGTTCTGTAACATAAACTGTTTTTTCTGGTAATCAAATGTAATTCCCCTGTATGTTTGTAGATTAGCAATGCCATTTTTGTATTGTGGCAGTTTTTTCCATTATCTGTTATACTCGGTTACAGCAAAGATTGATTATTAAGAAGCTAGGAATGCGTGTATGTGTGTTTGTTTGATTTGTTGCATGCATAGCATCAAGAATAAAAAAGAACCCTGCAATTTACCTCTGTCCATTACCTCTCTTTGCCTTTGTACTATGGAATTATAGTATATTAGATTAAGATGAAAGCTTTGAATTCCTTGGAAAGGAAAAGCAATTTTCATGTAAATACATCCACATTCCTGATTTGGGGAAACAGATAGTGCTTAGAATTATTTTTAGCACTATTTTAGGTCTACAAAGAAACAAAACTGGCCTTAGAACATTGTACTCTGCTTCACTGATGTGGGAATAATAAAATAGAAATGTCTACTGTCTTTGAAAGGCCTGAAGATATACCATGACTGCTAGAGACTAGACAGTTCAGTCCAGGCCTGGGTTTGAAGCAAAGAGACCTAAGTTGGACACATTTTCATTATTTCATGGATTTTGGATTAGAGGAATGAACACGCAAATATAGCTAATGGATAATGGTCTTCCCCACAGAACAGAAAGAAATACAGGCCATCTAGGAAACTCACTTATAGATCTTCTGGGCCATTAGATTATTTAAATAACTTCCCATCCCTAATCTTTATTGTTTCCACCCCAGTCTTCTAAATTAGTATTTGACAATGTTTAACTTTCCTGGGAGCTGGGTTTACTCTTAACTCTACCTTGAAGATTTGGATGTAGCATTATTTAAGTCCTGTGTGTCATCCTTGCAATTCAATCAACATTGATTAAGAGTTTACTCAATAGATGTTAAGCTTAGACACAGATGAAACAGTACTGCCTTCCAAAAGCTACCATTTTGCATCTCTCTCCTTCTTGGTTAGCCTGTCTTTCCTCCCTCAATCTCAATAAGTCTCATATTGCCCACTGGGTCTCTCCTTGTATTCTTTGAGAATGAGAAGCATTCTAGTATCACCTGAAGCATAATAGAATTAGGGAATAAATCTGCAACAGGACAAGTCTACACTTGCTGCCTGAATTTTAAAAAGTGATGTATAGTGTTTTCTTTTTTAGAATTATTGTGCCACCCCACTCCCTCCCTCTAGTCAGCATCATCAACACTGTTCTATTTTTCTATTCCTTAGTTTTTCAGATCATCTGCAACAACATCTTTGTTATTTTTCATCTTATTTACTGCATATGCTATTATAAATATGAATATGTATATATTCACATTTTCAGCTAGGAAATGTTTCTAGGTATGTAGCTATGCTCTTAGAATGTAGTCAGTGCCCATTTTCCTACTAAGTGAAAGCCAAAGTCTCAAAATATTGCATTATTCTCCATGACTGCAGATGACTCAGTGAAACAGCTCCCACAAATAATTAACTATAGAGGCAGGTTCATGGTTTCATTAAGACAAGCCTCATTGGCATTCATTTAAACTTACTGCATGTCGACTTATTAAGACTAATTGAATCAGTGCTTTAAGATTACCATCTTCATAAAAACTCAAGTAAACCATTAAGTACCAATGTTTCAGTGTTATACCGGAATATAAACTAAGACACTAAGGAAATAGACACTGTCATCTCAGTTCTGTAATCTGTTTATGACCAAACTGGATTGTAAGCCCTGTTGAGGTCTGGCTGACAGCAGCTAACAGAGATCATTTCCCTTGTCTGCTATAATCTGTCACAGCATTAAGCATATCTTTGAGAAACCTGGTAGCTGAAGCCTCTAGTTTATAATCAAGATATCCCCATTCATCTACCTCATCCCAGCTGTGTGCATTGCAAGTGTAGTATCTTAGTATAGGGAGGCTAAAGTGCTAGCTTCAGTCTCTCTCTCTCTCTCTCTTTCTCTCTCTCTCTCTCTCTCTCTCTCTCTCTCTCTCTCTCTCTCTC
>NC_058134.1:87445203-87475203 GCF_016433145.1 Gracilinanus agilis
CTTCCTTCCTTCCTTCCTTCTTCCTTCCTTCCTTCCTTCCTTCCCTCCCTCCCTCCCTCCCTTCCTTCCTCCCTCCCTTCCTCCTTCCCTTCATTCATTCCTCCTTTCCTCTCATCCTTCCCTTCTTTCCCCCTTTCCCCCACTCCTCTCTCTCTGATTTTGATGGTGGAAGGATAACTGGGAAAAGGAATTCCTTTTACACATGAAGTTCCAAAACCCTCTGAATATTTTTATACAGACACCTGGAATTCTTACTTAGTTTACTTACCCAGGGTCACACATCTTAAATGTGTGAGAGCTAGGAATCAATTCCAGATCTTTAAACTTCAGAGACTGTCACTTTCTGTCCCTATGTTCCATTACCTCTAAATATTTAGTAGTAGGTCCTTCATAAAACTGTTGGTCTGAATATCTTGGAATCTTTACCCATCTCCTCCTTAAACAGGCAAAGAACAAATACTTGCTTTCTAAAAGTTTTCTCCTCCTTTTTTTTCAAATCCATCCCTTTATCCAGAAGCACTTACCCAGGTGCTAAATTGTATGTGGGAATATACTGTGATATACATGTTTTTGTGTTCAAGGTAAATTCAGTTCATTAATTACCTTTTCATTTTATTCCAGGGGAAACAGACCGGATGAAGTGATTGTCCCAAA
Source organism: Gracilinanus agilis (assembly GCF_016433145.1). Lineage (NCBI taxonomy): Eukaryota > Metazoa > Chordata > Mammalia > Didelphimorphia > Didelphidae > Gracilinanus > Gracilinanus agilis. The sequence goes on from NC_058134.1 coordinate 87,445,858, forward strand.
ATAATAATTAAAAAATCAGAATTAGGTCTTCTGCCTTTTAGGTCCACATTCCATTGTTTTCTCTTAGCCAAAACCAGATGACACTCAGGAAACAAACAAAAAAAACTCACAAATTTATTTCATACTTAACAGAGGCTTGAATGAAGTTGTCTACATCCTACTCTGAGGCTAGCTTGCTGAGCGGTGCTGCTTTTGGTTACTTTAGGGTGAGGATCAAATTATATTTACTTATGGGGTGTGGAAAAGAAAGCTCCAAACTGGATTCTGTCAATCTTTTTAAATGATTAACTGCTTGCCATGGATAGATGCCCAAAAACCAAGGGAATCAGAAGTACTAGCCTTTGTATTATTAAATATCTAGAACCCTGAACTGGATAGGTATAAAACAATATGTCTGAAAGGTTTTGTTTTGAGGACTGTGATGGCAGTTTCCCATTAGATGGGTGAGGAATTGGTTGACATTTCAGCATAGTGTTTAAGAACCAATGACATAGCAGGTCTTGTGCGGGTTACTATGGAGACAAAAACATAAAAGAAACAGGGTCTTCCCTCAAGAAGCTTATATTTCAGAGGTGCAAAAAATTTATGCACAGCATATGCAAAATATATAAAGTAACTTGCAGGGGGAGGGGTGAGGCAACAGGTTTGGGGGACTGGAAAAGACTTTGTATAGGTGCTGATATTTGAGCTGAACTTTGATATTTGTAAAGTACTCTTGAGCTGAACTTTGAAAGAAATCAGGAATATTTTATTCTTTTTCAATTTCCAGATTAGGACAGTCAGTGGCTTCAGTTATGATTTAGTGGGCTACCCAGCATGCCATGCCAAGTTTAATAAACACCTCTGTTTTGTTGTTGAAAAAACAAAAGGAAAAAAATTGTATTCTCTCTCTGTCTCTCTTCTCTCTGTCTCTGTCTCTGTCTGTGTGTGTCTCTCTCTCTGTCTCTCTGTCTCTTTCTCTCTTTCTCTTTTTCTTTTCTCTCTCTCTCTGTTTCTCTCTCTCTCACACACACACTCACACTCATATATCCACACTAATAAATGACTGATAGAATTATAATAACCTTTAATTTGACAATCAGGAGACTATATGAAAAGTATAGTCTATTTGGAAAAGAGATTAAAGAGCAGCAATAAAATCTGTACCTGATGAATCAGAAACCAGGAGGGGATCCTAGAAAGGACAGTGTGGCCTAGAGAGTCAGAGGACTGGCAGGGCTGTGGTCATGGGCCTGGTTTGCCTTTATTCATAGTAGCAGGATCACTGGATTAATGATCATGAGACTTGGGCATTTTAGCTCCAGTTCTGCAACTAACTGGAAGCTTGAGCTTAGTTTCCTCATTTGTAAAACAGAGATGGAATGATTTACCTCATCTTTGAAATCCCTTAATGTAATTAGTTGCTTGATTACTTGATACTCTAAAAGCTCAAAATATTAATTTTTTCATAGACAAGGACTGGTTACTCTAGAAACCAAGATCATGATGTTATAATAGCAATTTTATTGATGCTTTTTTCTGAAAGTAGATTTTTTTTGGTAGTATGGATGGTGCTAAGAGGGGATACAACCGATGGACTCTTAACTAGGAAGAATGGTATATTTATGTGGGTTCCAATATTCATCAAAGACAGATTCTAAAACTCTCCACCTTCCTTTCCTCCTTCCTCCTCAGCTAATATTATTGGTCTATTTGATTATGAAAAATTAGAGAATATGGCCAAGGTAACACTTTGCTAAGCTAAGCACAGATGCCAGGTTTGTGTGCTCTTTATGTATTCATATGAAGGATGGAGGAGATCACTCAGCATTCTTCTTTGAACAATAGTCATGTTTTTTGAGTTAGAAAGATTATTGTATTAATAGCTAATTTAGATGTATGAATTCTATGGATAATACAGTTTTTAATGGTTCCATGATGATACTACTGCCAAAAAAAGAATTCTGGTTACATTTATATTTTATGGATTAATTAAGCCCCTACTGGGTGCCTTCATTGAAAAACAGATAATAGTGCTCCTAAAAGAATTGGATATTGGAAATTAAAGTTTTCAATCCCAGGTTCTTCTTTGCCTTCACTGAGTTTTGGAAGCCTTCATATTATTATTTGTCAAACTATGATAAGACATTCATGTAATTGATTTAAAATAGGCCAAGGGCTTTATATATCTTATCACATTAGTCAACCAATAATTTTCTCATAAAACTCTACTGAATTCTCATCAGAAAAGCGGGGAGCAGAAAACTTCATGCCTTTAATTAGCTAAAAAAAGGTACTGGTATGTTTCAGGATCTTCAACATCAAAGAGGCAGAGTAATACATTCTGTGAATTTAACTGTCATGTTAATTGATTTTGCACTAACCACTCATGGAATATTCACAGGTAAAAAGTGGGCATGGAAATGTGAATTGTTGATTCAGTGTTACCCAGGGTTAAATCTTGTTCTAGTACTGGAAAGGCAAGTTGTACATCTAACTACAACTTAGGAAATCAGCCCTTTTTAGAAGCATAGAATGATCTGAAATGCTCCAAGGTGGTTAGGATTAGCACTGTTTCATTCTTGGAAAGACAAAGGAAATTGGATTTTTTTAAAAAAAGTGTTAGTTTATTCATCCAGTCAATAAACACTTATTAAATGCCTATTATATGCCGGGCACTGTGCTAAGTGCCGGATAAACAGATCCTAGACAATGCAACCAATCTTGAAGAGGTCAGATAAAGAGAATTACAGAGATTGAACATGATACTTTGATGAGTTTAGTCATAGATGAATAATTCTCTGACATGTAGACTCTGTCTAAAGTTCCCTCTCTTCTCTCAAGGTAGAGAGGTTTAGGTAAGAGTCATGCAAGAGTGATAGGGGTTAGGGAGAGTCTGTAGCAGTGGGTGAAAGAGTAGAAGAAGCCTTCACTTTACTACATTTCCCTTTTCTCTTTATTGTCTCCATTGGTACTACTACCACAAAATGTCCTGCCTTGATAACAGATGTAAAGGGGGACTTGAATGGAGGTTGAAGAAGAGATTCCAGGAAGTTGCTATTGGAATGGGAAGGGATATGGAATTACCACATGGTGATAGTGAGGAAAGGTGGTCTTGTGGTCACTTTTGATGCCTTTCCTATGCATACATCATAAAGTATCCTTAATGTGGATCATAGAATTTAGATAATGGTGGAAGCTTTAAAAAAAACCATTTGCTTCAGTCCCTATCTATTTTAAATATGAGGAGGACAGAGGTCTAAAGAGGAAACAGTTGGCTAAGAAGATATCTGGAATTTGGATTTCTGGATTAAAAATTAACATTTAGGAATAGCAGACCCACAGGCAGAGGTATAATAATCTAATCGAGGAGAGCAACTGTTTTTATCTTTCTTTAAATTCCCTGTACTAGAAAAAAAGCCAAAGACATGTCCCAGAGAAATTCTACATTCAGAATTTCAGCTTCTCCTTTCCAATTGCCATGGAGAACTAAATCAGTGCTTTTGTACGAGTCGATTTCAGTATGAAATATAGTTTATTATAGAAACCCAGAGGGACTGTGGATTCTTTTTCCATTCCTAACTTGCAATGAGTAAAACGTAAAAGAAAATAGAATGTAACTAGAGAGGTTAATATGATACATTAACAGGAGAAAAATATAATTTTGGGTCTTTACATTAGTGATGCTAAATCTAGTAAAACTGATTCAGATTAATAAAAGACATGCACCAAGAAGATATTGAGATGTGAGGGTGCTTAGAGACAGATTGAGGCCCAACTGTTCTCAATCTCTAATAGTTTATAAGAGTCAGTCTTGTTTTTAGTGAACTTGGAATATATAAGAAAGACTGTCTGTCACTCATCTTTCATCCCAATAGAACTCAAAAACAGCCTTTTTGTGTTCCACTTATTCCTCTCCCATTATGTCTCTTTTATTTCTCTGTTCTCTTTTATTTCTTTATACTCTTTCTCTTTGTCATTATTTTGTTTCTCTCCATTTCCATTTGTTTCTCCCCATTACTTCTCTCTCTTCATTTTACCTCTTAAACTTTTCTCTTACCTGTTTTTTTCTTCTTCTTTCTAATTCTACTTCTTTCTCCCTTTAGTTACAGTTTTAATTAGGAAATCATGGACTTTCCACAATTATGTTCTGTATTTTGTATTCAAATAAGGTTCACTAGTGGTGAACTTTTTTAGTTTGTGAGCAAAGTAGCATAGTATAGTCAAAAAGATCACTCAAGGGAGCTAGGAGAACTGGATTGGAGATCTAGTTCTGCCACTTACTAGTGGGGAAAGGAATAGAAGTAGGAATATCTGCTGTATGCTAGTCACTATGCTAAGTACCTTTTCCCCCCACAAATTATCTCATTTAGTTGTCTCAACAACCCTGAGAAAGCTAACTGTTATTATAATCCATATTTTACAATTCAGGAAATTGAGGCAAACAGAGATGAAGCAATTTCCCAATAACTAACTACACAGTAAATATTTAAAGTTATATTTGAACTCAGGTCTTCCTGACTCCAGTCCCAGTGCTCTATCCACACTGTATCACCAGCTGCCTGTACTAGCCATATGGCTCTGTGCTAATCCTCTCAGCTCAGAGCTTCAGTTTACTCATCTGTTGAATATTGGAGATTTGGCCAGATGATCCTTAACTTCCCTTGCAGCCCTTTGTCCTTTGATTCTTGGAGTACAACGTTATACATTTTTTAGAGCAAGTTTGTTGCCACTGGATCTTTTTCTCCAGAGCTGATTATGCAAAGCGCATCAAGTTAACACATTTCTATACAATCCTCCCCTGCATGCATCCCTGACTTTCATTAAACTTCAATGTGTGCCTTGATTTAATGGGAAATCTGAACAAATTATTTTTGTATCCTGTGCATGTGAAGGAAACATTAAATTCAGACCAAAATTAGAAGGAAAAACTCATTTGAAAACCTGCAGTGAAACTTACTTTGGAAATTATATTCATAACAAAAATTATGAAAATCTGATGTAGTTGATTAACTGAAAACAGACCAATCTTATTAATGAGTTGATGAGACTGACTAGCTAGCAATTTGCGCCCTGAGGGAAAAGTATAAAGGACAAGGTAGTTAAGTGAGTCAAATTTTGGGTGGTGGAGGGGTTGTACTCTGCATCAGAGTGGCAGGCTAAGGAGATGTAGGGCAGTAGAATGCCTGAGGATGGAAGTTCAAAGGAAAGATAGACATTAAGCTGGTGTCTGTTTCAATATTTTGCCAATAGGGTTGCCAGTCATGAGCTGTTGAATATGGCATGTTTAGGAATAGTCAAAGTGTACAAAGGTTCTTCTTGACCACATTCAACTTTCTGTAAGCTTTCATGTTTTCAACTCAATAACTAAAAAAGTTGGGTTTGGTTAAGTCATTAGAACATTGGAAATAAGGCAGAAAAAGATTTCTTTGTAGTCTAATCCAACCCAATATACATTTATTACATGATACTCATCTATGCAACGAACTGTGCTAGGTGCTAAAGATACAAAGAAAAATAAAAACAATACTTGCTTCAAGGAGACTAATATCCAACTAAGACGATGCAGATAGATGATATCAGGGATAGAGCTTAGAAAGAGGAAGACATGAATTTAAATCCTGTTTCAAACACTTATTAGTTGTATAACCCTGAGTAAGAAATTTATCTTCTCTCACCTTCACTTTCCTCATCTGTAAAGTGAGAAGTTGGATTTGGTGGATAGAGCATGGAGTTTGGACTTAGGAAGATCTGAGCTCAAATCTTGCTAGATGGGCTCCCTTGGACAAAGTGCTTGAGCTCCTTTATTGCTTCACTTTCCTTATCTGTAAATAAGAAGATTAGACTTCATAGTCTCTAAGGGTCTCTTCAAGCTTTAAATCTCTGATCTATGATCCCTCAAACTAAGCCCCTTAGGAAGTTAATGAACAAATGAAAAGCATTTAACAAATAATTACTGTATGCCAAGCATGGTGCTAAATACTGGGGATATAAAAATTAACACTGTGTGAGGCTATGGCATCAAATGGCTGAGTAAGAGTGTATGACTGTATCCTTAGTTAAAACTTAACACATAATAAAGGTCTATTGCATTTAGCATTGCTGGCCCATCTGTCTTTTGGTGAAGAGATTTTAAGTCCCATAAAGCTGCTGCAGTGGATTGAGACAGATATCACCTGTGATTTAGAAGGAACATTAGTAGACCAAGGATATCAGTTGTCTCTCAACACCATCCCTGTGATATCCTAATGGTATCACTCTGTGTAGTCTCTACTTAGATGTAACTGTGGTTTGGTTGATAGTAGAAACGTTGTTTACGATACCTGTAGTCAAATTCTCATTCAGATGCTTCCTGGCTGTTTTACTCTATCAGGTGACTTATTTTCTCTCAATCTCAGTTTCAAAAACTGTAAAATGGGATAACAATAACAGTAGTATTGTGTGGGTCAAGTTTAGATAACAAGTATAAATTGTCCTGGAAACATTAAATGATAGTTATTATTGTTAATATTATTATTGTTGTCATCACCATCACTATCTGTTTACTATGTAAGCTTCCAAACAGGTTTCCATAAATGTAATCTTTCCCAAATTCAGTCTGGACAATATTGCTGACAGGTTAGAGCACCAAAAGACACCAGTTAATGGTGTGCTGTAAAACAGGGAAGCAGGTTCCCTAAATTGTTAGATAAAGTCCAAATTTGTTTGGAATTAAATTTTCTCCATGATCTAGCCCCACTGATACTTTTCTGACATTGTCCAACTACCCAAAACAATTTTATACTTAGTGAAGTCTGAATGTACTGTGTTTTAACCTTGCCTTTGGGCTTTTCTTCATGTTGGACAGAATCAGAGAATTTTAGAGTTGGAAGGAACCTCAGTGGTATGAACTAGGTGTTGTGGAATTAGGAAGAGAGGAGTTCAAATCCTCCCTTTGACAATTATTAGCTACGGGATTCTGAGCAAGCCATTAAAAATTTTTGGATAAGAGGATAGGACAAGAAGGTACGTAAAGTCTTCCCCGACTCCCAAAATCTATGTTCCTCAAAGTGTACTAAAATTGCAACTATTTAAAAGTACAGTGCTATGCCTCAGAAGGTGGTGGACTCTACTTCAGTGGATTTCTTCAAGCAAAGCTGGTTAGTTCTTAGCATTTATTTAGGACTTAAGATGTACAAAACACTATGAATAGATCTGTTTCTCTTTATATATGTATCTATCTCTCTGCCTAATTTATCTGACTATCTATTTACTTACCTCCCTCCCTCCCTCCCTCCCATTTGTTCTTCAAAATAGTCCTATGATGTAGATGCTATTATTATCCTCATTTTATAGATGAGGAATCTGAAACTGGTTGATGTTAAATGGCTGCCAAGGATCACACAGCTTATATTTGTCTGCACATGGATTAGATTAGATGGTCTCTGGGATCCCTTCCACTTCTTAAATTCTCTGGTTCTTCTCATGTTGCCTTTATCTGAAGTTCTTGAGTAAGGAGAAAACCATAACTTCCAGCTTCAGCTGATTGCTTTTTTGGACAGCTCTATGTTTTAGTAAGATTTTTTCCTGACATTAACATTAATTTATCTCTTTGCAACTTTCACCCATTGATTCTCTTTTTTCCTTCTGGGACTAAACCCATCAAATCTAAAGTTTCCTCAGGAGAGCCCTTCACATTCTTGAAGACAGACTTCTATTGCCTGAAATGCCTTCTATTCTCTCTGCTTCCCTAGCACCTATTCATGGTCCAAGCAAAGGTTCACACCCAAAATACTTGAAAACAGTGATTATCTTCCCTTCTGAAGTCTGAGAGCACTTATTGCCCCAACCACTTACATGATTTCCACTTCTTGGTATACTTATCTTTTTATATAGATAGGTGTCCTGTCTCCCTTCCTATGTGTGGTCTGGGACTATGTCTTATATACTTTCTTGAATCCTTAGTGTCTCGTGCATTGGGCAGCCTCACTTTCTATTTGATGATGATTATATAACTGTGATCCAACCTCTTGAAACATTAAAAAAATTCCTGTCCCTAGACATTGGATTTTATTACCCAATGATTAAATCTTTTAATTTGGAAGTCATAAGGAATAGTGGATTTTCCTGTAAATTAAAATTACTCAAGTTGTTCTATGCTGACTAAAATGAAAAGGATCTTCTGCAGGAAAGGGGGACACCTGGCTTTTGATCATGGCTCTAGATGATGTAGAGTGAATCATATTTCTTCTCTGTATCTCTGTAAAATGAAGGAGGTGGACTAGGTGATCTGTAAGGGCTCTAACATTTCTGAAATTCTCTGAACTATTTGCGAAAAATTTTGTGAGAATATATTTTGCAAACACACCTCTCTTTGGGGGAAGTTTAAATTTTTTTGTCTTGTATGTCCAAGTATTCCCATTTTTAGTAACGCTTTCTAGGAGGTAAAGTGTCCATTGCCTTCTTTCCCATTGAGTCTGATAGTTTAATCAGCATTTTGATGAATGAACAGATTCTAAATATGGAGTCCCTCGAGCTGGTATTGCACCTCTCTATTTTCTGTTCAGCGTGTGCTGTGATTAATGGTTGACTATAAATAGGTGGCAGTATTCGATTCTCTGGAAGACAGGGTAGTCTGGGGAACAGGCGCTGTTTTGAAGCAAGAAGACTGCATTCTGAAGCACTTCCACTCCCACCTTTACTTACTTTATGGACTAGAGCAAATACAAACAAACTCTTGGTGCCTCACTTGCTCTAAAGGTAATCTGCAATTGGCCAAGATTTGGAAAACAAGTTCCATGTCATTGCAGAGAATTCTCAGGAACTTGAATGAATCAATGTAATTGTATTAGGTGTAGGGGAAAAAATAGATTAAATTTCGGAGGGAATTCAGAATTGTTGTTTATCTTGGTGCTGTATAAGTTTTGCCAGTAAACATATATGTACATTCACATCTCTCCTACCTTTTGCCTTTATGTGAATAAATGTTGTTGTAAAATATATTTATTAGCTAATAATGTCTTTTTAAAAAAAACAGTATTTTAACTTAGCTTTTTTTCCTTGGTGTGTGAGATGTTTGAAATGATTCCTGATTTCTTTCTGGAACTATTGCTATACTTTTAAGTAATTTATTTCAGATTAATCTAGGGAGATTTTTTTGAGCTTACAAATATGGCCTTCTTAGGAATCACATGTCTGGGGGAAAGTATATTTTTGCAGTTAATTAAGCAACTGCTTCAGAGAGAGCTAGGCAACATCCCCTCATCTTCTCTTCTCCACCTCCGCCCACTGTCCCTGTATCCAGTTGTCATGGAGATTGCAAATAAATTATGAATGAGAGAGAGGTCAGCAGTGCACATTAAAATAGCTAATACATAGTCAACTTACAGTCTGTACCCTGCTCACTATAGAAATGTTTCAATTATGTTGGTTTTCCATTTGTCAGACTCTCTTTCTAATGTTAAATAAATCTTTGCTGGAACCAGCTAAATCCTGGGCTGGTGTATGTACTGCCCTCTGGTGGTTTGCTGACTGCAGAGAACACCTGCTCACTAAATTTAGAGAGAAAGCTGAATGTAGTCTGTGGAAATCTAATTTGGCAAGGGGAGAGGACAAGAAGCCGATGTGTTACTGTTTTTTCCAGTCAGTTTTGCATTTATTCTTTGTGCATTTTGGATTTTTTATCTGCTTCAAACTATACTGGCAGCAGAATATAATAGGAAGAGTCCTAGATTTAAAATAAAAGGACCACATATTAGAATTGTGATCTTAGGCAAGTCATATCACTTCTTTACGATTGACTTTCTTTATCTGTTAAAAAAAAGAGTTGGATTGTAATATATTTAAAGCCAATTCAAAAGCTAAGATCCTATAATAGATTTGAAAAGGATATTGATTTACCAAAAAGGGTGAAGGGGATTGGAAAGAAAAGCTGAAAGAGGGGAGCTCTGGGTTCCTGAAGATTTTTGAGGAGGACCTAGATATCTGGGGGCAAGTATGTGTATTGTTTGCTATATTTTCATTTAAAATTGTTTTCATCCAATATAATTTTATTTTAAATTTTCCCCCTTGGTTACATGATTCTTCTTCTTTCCCTTCCCTCTTCCCTCCCCCCCCTACCTCATATGTTTTCTTCTGTATTTCTACTCCCATGGTTCTTTCTCTAGATGTGGGTATTATTCTTTCTTGTAAGTCCCTCAGAATTGTCCTAGATCATTGCATTGCTATTAGTATCAAAGCCTATTACATTTGATTGTCCCATACTGCTTCAGTTTCTGGGTACAATATTCTCCTGATTTCGCATATTTCGCTCCACATCAGTTCATGTAAATCTTTCCAGTTCTTATAGAAATGAAGCAGTTACTTATTACTTATAGCATAATAGTATTCCATCACCACCATATACTACAATTTGTTCAGCCATTCTGCAATTGAGGGACAACTCAGTTTCCAATTTTTTGCCACCAGAAAAAGTGCAGCTATAAGTATTTTTGTACAAACAGAACCTTATCTATTTAAAAAAAAATCTCTTTGGGATATAAACCCTGGTAGTGGTATGGCTGGATCAAAGGACATACATTCTTTTAAAGCCTTTTGGGCATAATTCCAAATTGCCTTTGTAAGATTTAAACTAATATCTGTAACATTAAAAATTAATATCTAAAATACTCCAAGTATTATTTTTGATAAGATTTAATAATAACTTGAAGCAAAGAAAAAATAACTTCCCAGACCACACACCTGGGAGAGAGCCCGCAGCCATCAGAGCAGAGTGCCTCCCTGAGGGTATAATTTTCCAGCAAATTTATTTTCCAAAGCATAAGGACACCAAGAGAGGACATAACTTAAAGAGATGCTGAGTAATGTAGTTCAGGTGTATCCCACTTCTATTTACACATATCCAATAACTCCAAGTACTATATTTTATAAGATTTATTAATAATCACTTTAAGTAGAAGAAAATAAACTAAAAGAAATAGAAGTTCAAACCTAATTATCTAAAAAAAAGTAAAACCACACATGTAGAGTCCCTTGCCTGGCATAAAGCCAGCTTTCCCAGCTATGATCAGGGGAAAAGAGTGAGAGATCAGAGCTACACAAAACTTATATCTTCCCTATGTTAGTTTATATAACATAGATATGTAAATAGAATGCTGGGAGAGCAAGTCCCTGGGGAGCAAATCCTAATTACATAATCCCCCCTGTGATTCCATTGGGAAATGAGCATGTAGAAATCTCCCAGATTTACATGCCTAGTTTCCCCAATGGAAACCATAACCAACTTATATCTCTAAAGAACTTTAACTAGAAGTACATACAATATTGTACTTTCTAAGGGGAAATTACAATAATTTGGGTAAAAGAAGGAAATAAAAGAGAGAATAAAACCAATGATTGCTAGGAGCATTGACAAAAAGCCAATTAGGGGGCAATTCCCTTTGGCATAAGAGTTTACATTCAAAATAAATGTGTTCAAACCCCCCCCAAAGTTCAATTCACTATATCCCAAAATTCATTCTGGTTCTTTTGGTGTAGTGTGTGGCTTCTGTAGACTTCTTTATAGTGCCTTCTCCAAACAGTTCACTTTCTTGATTCACGGAGGTAGCAAGTTTCTTATCATAAAATTACTCTCAAACAAGAATTTAAACTTTGCATTATAAGATAATAATACAGTCCTCCCTGAGGAGAGTGTTGACCTAGATCGCCCAGAGATACATGACTGAGTTATGAAGTATATGAATCAATTGTCAAAAGAAAATTAAAAAAAATTAAAAAACCCAAATAAGAGAGAAAAAAGTAACTTCTGGAAGAAACCTAAAATATCAAAGTATTATGTGTAAAAATTCTAAATATGGAAGAACCATGGCTCGATTAAAGTGATTTATGTTCCGCAAGCCTGTAGTAGCAATTATGCACTTACCCAATCAACAGCCAGGACTACAGAAAATTTCCACACTATGAAAGAGAGAAAAGGGACTAGATTTTGAAGAAGAAGGGAAATGTCATTACCTGATCTGATTTTACCTTTTCTCTCAGGGATAAGAGTGTCAAAATGGTAGCCAAACTGAGGTACTTGGTAGAAGTGTGGGTCTGGCACAAAGGAATCCTGTGTCTGTGGATGTCAAACAGCCATTTCCTCAAACACCAAAATAAATTCAAGTCCCCTGTTTTGGTGCAGAATCTCATCAATCACACCGGGATTGGTTGGTTTCCTTGACCTTGTGCTCCTGTGAACTGTGCTTCTGTTCCTTGGCACTGTGCAGTGACTCTTTAGTCCAGGAGAAGATCCCTTCTACTGGAATCAGACACAATCATTAATCAAAGTCCCATAATATTTAACAATCTATGACAAGTTTCCATAGTCTAAAGCTTTGGAATATGCATTAACATTAGAGCTAATGGGCATTGTAACCTTTGAAGCTCATGGATACTTATCACAAGTTCTCCAGATCTAGCCAGTATTTCAAATTGGCAAAGATATTTCTAACAAAGTCTATTACTGCCATCATTCCAAAATGTGGAAGAAGGAACCAGAAAAAATAAAACCCTCTCTACTGCTGATGAAAACCTTTTGGGTCTAAAATGTCACCAAGAATCTAGCTCATTCTGGTGAAAGGATAAAGTGAGCTGAAGAGTTACAAAGACAAAAAAACAAAACAAAACAAAACAAAAAACACATCCAGGAGTAACCAAGCCCCTTCGGAAATCTTCCCTCCTCTGGTATGAGACTGTAACAGCCATAAAAGGCATATGTCTATTGCAATGCGGAGGAGAGGAATACTTATAATGAAAATCACTTCTAATGTCTCATCCATTGCATTTTTATAAATATGGAGGTGGGGAATATAATAAATATAATAGTGCTATTGCACTTCACTTCAACTACTAAATGGAACCTTTACCTCTTGTTACAAGCAACTCTAAATGATCAATCAGAGGTAGTGGTGCTACTAGATATCTGAAATCACTTCTGAAAAACCCTTAAAATCATTTGGGATTTTTAACTCATTAAATTCTCCACAAGTTGTATACAAATCATAACCAGTTCAATGGAGTCCATCTATCATCATCTATGTAACAATTAACAAAGGCAAAAAGTAACAAATGGCCATTAAGGCAACATGTGACCTTGATGATCTGCTGACAAACCCAGTATCCATCAGGACCTATGGTATTGCCATGGAAAAGGGTTTGTCCAAGTTGTTTATGGACTTTTATAATGGTATTTTCTCCAGTCCAGTCATTTGGCATGTTGTGAGGAAGATTAATTTAGTATTAGTGTTGGACCTAGCAAGAAGGGCTGGAGGATTCCAACATGGAATGAAGGAACAGGAAGTGGGGCTTGGACTCTGAGAGTGACTCCATAGTGGTTGGGGACTTAACTGTTTCTAACCCTGGGAGATCTCAGAGTTAGGGAAAAACTACATCCAGATTCCCTGGGATCCTGAGAGGTGGAGGCTTTCAGCAGTGGACAACAGACCTGCAGAGCAGCACCAAGTGGGGAAGTGGTTTGTGATCTGGTGGACAGAATTTCAAACTCACTCTCCCTACCTGGGTACCTTGAATCATCTGTCCTGGTGGAGTTGGCTCTTGGCATCCTGTGACCATCCTTGGATTTACCGTGAGACCCCAATTGAAAGCCATCCTCAGGCCCTTTAGCTGAGCTGACCAAACCTGGCTGGAACCAGGTTTGGAGGAGCTTTCCCTGTGACTTCAGTACTGCTGCCTGGCTTAGGTCAAAAGAATAGTGTAGTCAAGTCCTTCCCTTACCCCTGTAGTTTGCCCTTAGGTTGTAAGTATAGAATCCCTTATTCCCATTCTTTATTATTGTTTCCCTCAATTAAACTATTATAAACTTTTACCTTTTGCTTGCTGGTTCCATAGACCCTAGCCTAGGAGGGCTGAGTGACTGTTGGGCCTAATTGCCATTTCTGTGACAGTTAACAGCTTGGCAGTAAACCCTGGTCTCCCTATCCCTGTTGGTCCTGTCTCTCCTTCAACCCAGTGTGAACCCACAAACCAGTTAGATTACATTTTAATAATAATAGTTAACATCCCTGGCAATCCTCCATTACAGGCGGTACAAATAAAGACAATATAACAGAACATATACCTAATGGCCAAAACACAGTAGCTGAAAATGACATAGTATAACAGGAAATATTAGGTTAGATTAATATTTGAACTTAAAAAAACAAAATTGAATTTTAAAGCAAACAATCAGCAAATAAAATACATGTGACAAGATGTGAGCAAGGAATTCAAGAGTCCTTTTCTCCAAATCTGAGAGCTGCATTACAGAGACTTCTTCACTGTTTGGAGGGGAACAAACTGAAGTAGTGAACATCAATAAGGCAAATTGAGTCTGAAAAGGCATAAAATTCAACTCTAGACTCTTTGAGCTTCCTTCCCCTCCTGAGTATCATCATCCATCTAGATTCCTTTGGTCACACTTCCCAATACAGGGGAAGATTTCCACACTGAGCATAGTGTGGACAAACTCCATATTGGATATGCTACAGAGGCTGGGTATGCTTAGCTACTAAGATACTTCTAGGCCACCATCCTTCACATTTTTTCATTATTTCACTTGATATTCTTGATCTTTTGTTCTTCTAGATGAATATTATTATTGTTTCTTCTAATACTATAAAATAGTTTTTTGGTAGTTTGATAGGTATGGCACTGAATAAGTAAATTAAATTGTTTTCATTTTTTGACCCTTACTTTCTGACTTAGTAACGGTTCTAAGACAGAAGGGCAATGGTTAGGCAAAAGGGGTTAAAGTGGCTTGCCCATTATCACACAGCTAGGAATTGTTTGAGTTCAGATTTGAACCCATCTCCTCCAAGCCTTGCACTCTATCCACTGGGCCACCTCACTACTCTGTCTCTTTTTCTACATGTCTATCTGTCTGCCTGTCAACCTATTTGTCTATCTATCTATCTGATCTGTCTGTCAACTTATTTACTTACCTTCCTCCCTATCTCATAACTTCCTAATTTCCAAAAGCATAAGGTTTTTTTAATATAATGCAAATCATATTGAAACTGGATCCTGACTCACAACCCAAAAACTCTTTCCTTGTTGCATTATGTGTAATCTGACCCAGGAAGATAAAATAAAATGATGGCAAGACTGATGTGAAGAATTTGAAAAATTCAGCCCTTAGTGTGTCAGGGACCATTGTGGCCATTATTAGGACTTTTGAATTTGCTTTCAGATTATAGGTTCCTCACACTCTGAGAGTCTCTCTCTTTATGTTCAAAGATAAGTAGCTTGCATAGTAATAATGTAGGTAAATTAGTTGATGACTGAAATTTAAGAAAATAGCCTAAATAACCAGCTTGTAATTAGCTTTGTTGACTAATTAGAAAGCTTCATATGGTAAGCACAAGATTTCCAGCAGTCTACTTGTCATGAAAGAATTTCTCAAAGTCTAAAACTTTTTATATCAAGCCAGAGAGCTTTTAGATCCCACCTTAGGTCAGCCTTTCACTCTGCGGGTTACTCCTCAGCAACATAGTTAGAACTTATTGTTATTATTGTTGTTGTTATCATTGCCATCTTCACTTTAAGCTCATTCAATTTGTCATCACGGCATGGTTTGCCAATAGAGTGCAAATTTTGACAGTATGTCAAAGACTGTTGACTTTGGAGTCAAAGGACTTGTCTTTGAATTTCACTTTTGCCACTAACTACCTCTGAACAAGTCACATAACATTTCTAAGCTTCTGTTTCTTCATCTATAAAATTAAGAGATTGGATTAGATGACCTAAAAAGACACTCCAATATTTTCCTGATCAATCAGAAAAGCATTTATTAAGTACTTATGTGGTAGATATGGTGTTGGAAGTTGGGGATGCAAATACAAAGAACAGAACCCCTACTCTCAACTGTTGTTACTAGAAAACAGAACCATATAAAAATGAATAGTCATAGAAGCGTATAGGTTATGGTCTAAGAGTGTGGCATACCTTGTTGGAAGCTTTCTGTTGACTTTTATTCTCAGGGTAAGGACAAGTGCAAATTGACTTCTAGGTTATGCCACACATGGCCATACATTATTCATGCAATATGGAGAAAGATAGAGTGAAAGAAAGAGAAGCTGGTGTAGTCCAATGCCACAGTAGATGACCCTGAGCTGTCAGAAGAGGCCATGAGAGTCTGGGTAATATGGAGAGGGTAGAAAGATAGCATAGTGACCAGGACCATTAAAGGGAGAAATTGAAAATAGGGATAAATATACACACTTCAGAATTATTGTTAAAACAGCCTTCAACAGTTAAATTTATCAAATCCCAACTCTACATTTGTCTTCAGATTATAAATGCATATTTGAATAATAACCATGTCCCCTCACTCATGAGGAGATAGATTATTTGGGAGCATCTCTTCATTCATTGCAAATTCCTTCCCCCACACCCTTCCGCAACTCTGCCCCAGTATTTTGTTGACGATTCCTCTACGTGCTGTAGCTAGATTAAGCATCGTCCATAAAAGCCAAGGCCTGGATTATTTAGAAAAGTCCTGCTTCCTCCAAACAACTGGTATTTGAATGTCATCAATATCTAGTGGTTATTAGCTGTTCATCACCAAATATTTAGAATGACAAATATCAACAGAAGTGACTTTTTTTAAATTTAAGGAGAGAGACTGAAGAAGAAAACTGTGCATTTGTCAGAATCCATCAAATGTCTTTAATCAGTGGGAGAAGGAAGAACATCTCATTTTGGGTAGGCTTGAGAAGGTGATCTTTAGGACAGGAATGTGTTTGTGTATGTGTTTTGAATAAGAACTGGATTTTTTTCTAGTAAAAATCTAAATCTGAGTCTTCTTCCTGCAACAACCTCCAGAGTTTTAAATGTCTTTGGAGGAAAACTGTATACAAGTTCATACACTTGCTGGCAACTTGCTTCAACAAAGCACTCGCCCACTTTCCTCATTAACAAGTTTTCTGCAGCTAACTGGGATTCCTTCCAAATTGAATAAGCAATTTTAAACACCATTAACAAAATAGATTCCATCTGAGTCCAATGAAATTTGAAGAAAAAAGAAACCTCACATTACCCTAGGTAAACCTATCCCTGGGGATCAACTCTTCAGAATGAATTACCTTATAATTATGATGGTTCTCCTTGTTAATCATTTTTCACCTTAATAAATTTTGATTCTTACAGCCCATTTTAAGGGCTACATACAAGAAACAAAACATATTTCAGTGTCACACAGTAACATACCTCAGCTAGCAAGTAGATTTTGAATATAATAAAGCAAAAGGCAAAGAGTTATGCCAAGATCTCCATTTTTTTTGTCAGTGTGGCCACATCCTCCATCAAGTAAATTACAATCCCTCCACATAAGGACTGATTAACTGAGAAAAGAGAAAATGAGGGGCAGAGGGACATTTGGGACATGGGTAATGGTCTCCAGGGAGTTGAAAGGCTGTCATGTAGAATTAAGAACTCATATTGTAGAATCTTGATAATTGTGGGATTAAGCCTTTTATACTTGGAGCCAGTGGGCAAAACAAGCATCTTTAAAAGTTACAAAAAGATAGAACTGGCCTTGACGTAAAGAAAAAACTTTCTAGCAATTATAGTCAAGTTACCAAGCAGCATTAACAAGTTAAATGCCTCCTTCTGCTGGGTACTGTGTGTTTTAGTGTTAATCACAAGTCTTGACTCTTCTTGACTAGGGAACATCAAGCAAAGGCTGGTTGACCAATTATCAGGGTAGACTGTATGGAGGGATTCTTCATTAGTTGTTGGTTAGACTCCATGGCTTCTCAGAGTCCTTCTGAATCAGAGGATCTAAAGCTTACTAGGTGTCCTTTGAGAATTTCTGTGGCTTCCAAATTCACAAACTATGATGAGTCACTCTGAATTTAGCTAAGCTTCTCATCAGTGAACTTAAGTTCCATCCCCAGGGCCATATGCAAGAGATTTCCAGCACAGAAGCATCATGGAATATTATATTTATAGTTAGATACAACCTGAGATGTTATTTAGTTTAACTTCCTAACTGTATAGCAAAGGAAACAAAGGCTTATGGAGGATGAATGTTTGTGCACATTCACAGTGGTAGCATGGCAGAGGAAAGAGTCTGAACTCAGGTCCTCTGATTCCAAATCAAGGCTCTGTTCCCTCTACCATGAAGCCATCAATATGTATTTTAAAGTTATGCCAGTGAGCATATTAGAGTTTTCTCTTCTCAACTTTGCTATAATTTCCCTGCCTTTGTATCTCATCTAAGGCTTTGTTCTTATTATTTTCATGTCCAGATAAGTAAGAAGTAGGAAATAAAAGATCAATGCTTTATGTCACACTTTGTCTACCTTCCGCTTTCCTCTTTTGAGTATTTGATATTTTGTGAATTGTTTGTATTTTGTAATTTCACAAATTGTAAGATTTCTATTCACTTGAAACTTTACTTTTTCTACCTGAGATGATTGAAGGTTGAGTTAATGGAAATTTCTGCAAGTATATATTGGGAGGAAGGGCAGGAAGTTTGAAGTCACTGTCCCCAAACTCAAGAGACCTGAGTTCTAGTGCAGGTTTTGCTAATATTTTGAACTTGGCTAAGTCACTTACTTTAAGCTTAACTATTTTTCATTTTCTCTTCTGTAAACCAAAGAAGTTGGACTAGGTTATCTCTAAAATCCCTTCTATTTCTAAAAATGTTATGATATTCTATTTTTTGGTGTGTTAAATGGGCCAGATATTCTTTGTGAAACAGAGAAAAAGGCAGGGAGTCCAAAGGGAAAAAGATGGTCTTTATGATTACATCTATAGCTTGTTAGCAAGAACATTATTAGCATAAAGGTATTTCTCAGTGGAAATGTAAATTAATGTAAATGAGTTAATTTGCCATTTAAGGAGTTCTCCTAGGCAATGCTATAATAGTCCTGAATAAATAACCTTTGCTTAATTGAAGATAGTGTCTTGCACATCAATCTTGTGGGTTCTGGTTCTCCTGATAAATTGCTATGAAAAGTTCCTTTATAGTTATTAGGATGATAGAAATAGTAAATTGAAAAGGATTGATCCAGATATAGATCAATGGTAAATATTGGTCACTTAATTAAATGCTTTTATTAAACATCATTACTCACTTGCTATAATCTAGGCACTGTGGTAAGTATACTTTTATATTCACATCACACACAACGAAGACCAAAACAGTCCTTTCTCTCAAGTAGCTCACAGTCTCATCGGAGAGGCAACATGAAAAAGTTGTATTGAGAATATTATGGAGCTAATCATAGGGAGAAGGCAATACCATTAATGGGGAATTGGGAAAGACTTCCCGTAGAAGATGAAATTTTAGAAGAATATTGAAGGAAGTCAAGAGGTTGAGATAATAAGAAAGAAAGCTCCAGGTATGGGAAGGCTATCCAATGAAAAGTGCATGGAGTTGGGAGATAGATTGTCTTTTTTAAGGAATATAAATTAGTCCAGTGTTATTGGATCAAAGAATAAAGGTAAATGGAATATAAGATGTAAGAATGGAAAGATAGAAAGTGGCCAGGCTGTGAAAGACCTTAAAAATCACAAAAAATAATTTCTATTTGATCTTGGAAGTAATACTGAGCCACTATAGTTTATTCAATAAAAAATGACATGATCAGACCTATTCTTTTTAGGAAGATCAATTTAGAGTGAGAATTTATTTTTCATATGCTGCATTAATTCTTACATATTAGGGAGAATTGCTGTGGATTCCTCTGTCTGGGATCTGGGTCAGAGATACCATCGATTCTTCTTCTTTTTGCACTTTCTTTGTCTTTCAGAATCCCAAGGAATGTCTTTTAAATAGAATTTTTTTTAGTAATTGAAGGGGACACAAGCTTTTTGGATAAGAATTATTTGACAAAAACTTGTTGGAAAACTGGAAAACAGTATGACAGAAACTAGATATAGACTAATTTTTCACACCCTATATCTGTGATGGAAAACCTATGGCATGTGCCAGAGAGGGCACTCAGAGTCCACCAGAGTTCATTACTAGAAAGTCGAAGGGATGCAGAGGGCCAGGCTGCTCCCCATCTCTTCTTCATAGGCACCTAAGGACTTTTCTTGCATCACCTGCCCCTCTAAAAAGTTCACTATCATTGCCCTATACCAAGCTAAAGTTAAAATGTTTATATAATTTGAATGTAAAGGGTGATACCATTGCTAAATTAGGGGAACAGAATAGTATAGGTTACAGATCTGTGAGGAGGGGAAGAATTTATGATCAAACAAGAGAAAACATTATAAGATACAGAATGAATAATTTTCATTCTTTTAAACTAAAAAGATTTTATAGAAACAAAACCAATGTAACCAAGATTAGGAGGGAAACAACAAAATAGGAAACTTTTTAGAGTGAATTTCTATGATAAAAGTCTAATTTCTCAAATTTATATAAAAATGAATCAAATTTATATAAATAGAAGTAATTCCCTAATTGAAAAAAATTTAAAAAATGTCAAAAGTTGTGCACAAGCATTTTTCAGATGACGAAATCAAAGCTATCAATAATCTTATGAAAAAATATTCTAAATCACTTTTGTTTAGAGAAATGCAAATTAAAACAACTATGAGGCACCACCTCACACCTATCAGATTGATCAATATGACTGTAAAGGAAAGTGATAAATGTTGGAGGGGGTGTAGCAAAACTGGGACACTAATGCACTGTTGGTAGAATTGTGAACTGATCCAACCATTCTGGAGGGCTATTTGGAACCACACCCAAAGGGCTATAAAACTGTGTATAACCTTTGATCCAGGATTACCATTACTAGGTCTGTGTCCTGAAGAGATTATAAAAAAGGGGCAAGGACCTATTTGCACCAAAGTATTTATAGCAGTTCTTTTTGTAGTGGGCAAGAATTGGAAATTGAGAGGCTATCAATTGGGGACATGATGAACAAACTCTGGTATATAATGGTGATGGAATATTATCATGCTTTAAGAAACAATGAGCAGGATGATTTCAGAAAAAACTGGAAAGACCTATATTAATGCAGAACAAAATAAACAGAATCCAGAGACGTTGTTCACAGTTGCAGCAATATTGTATGGTGAACTGTGAAAGACTTAGTAACTCTCAGCAATACAATGATTCAGGACAATTCTGAAGGACTTATGACAAAGAATGCTATCCCCTTGTAGGAAAAAAAACGATTGGAATAAAGATCAAAGCATATATTTTTCACTTTAGTTTATTTGGGTTTTTATTTTGGGATTTTGGTTTTATATGAATATTTTATTACAACAATGTCCAATATGGAAGTGTGCTTTGCATGATAATACATGCATATAATGAAGATCATATTGCTTGCCATCTCCAAGAGTGGGGAGGGAAGGGAAGAAGTGAGACAATTTGGATCTTATAATTTCAAAAAATGTATGTTGAAAATTCTTATTACATGTAATTGGGAAAATGAAATATTTTTGAATTAAAAAAAATAATTGAAGGAAGCAGGAGTTCTGTTCCTCTCTGTGTGTTTCCTATGATGTAGGTATAGGAAGGGGTGGATAGGTTGATGGACCATCCCTTAATTATCTATCACCAGTTAAAGATATTTTGAAATGGCTGAATAATGAGCTCCTGAAAATCGATTTATTAGGCAACCTAACCCAACTCAAGCATCTTTATTTTTGAGGGAGAGACCTATCACTTTATTGGTTATAATGCTGGTTTAACCAATATACACAATAAAATCAATAAACAGATTCCTATGCAAAAATCAGTCTCTCAAGATAATTTTAATTTCTAACATTGGCAAGTGAATGGAGGATGAATTGGTATGGGGTGAGGCTTCAGACAGGTAGACCAACAGATAGTCTATTGTATTAGATCAGCCAGGATGTGATGAAGCCCTGAACTGGGGTGTTAACAGTGATTGAGAAGAAAAGGGAGTGCATATAAAGAAGAATAATGAACTTGGCATACCATGGTCAGCCCTGTGCACCTGCAATATCATCTTGGCAGCTCTGCAGAGGATGAGCTGGAGAAGGGGAGACTCTTGAGGCAGGAATACTAATAAGAAGAATATTGTATTAGTCTAGACAAGAGAGGATGAGGTCAGAACTCTTGGAGATTATGGTGTGAATAGAGAGAAGGAGACAGACTTAAGAATTATTGTGGAGAAAGAATTGAGAAGACATGGATAATGATGACATACGGTGCAAGTGAGTGACTGTTTGGAATCTGGGGTGACTCTAGGGCCAAAGATCTGGGTGACTGGAAGGGTAGTGGTACCCTCAGTTGAGATAGGGAAGTTCAGCAAAGGGTTGGATTTAGAAGGGGAGATAATGAGAGAAACTATAGCACCAGAGAAATAGTCTAATAATTCCTGTCACAAGTTAGAATAACAATGAGACATCGGCAATTAAGGCTGGTTTATGGTGTCTTGTCTTCAGGAAGGGTCAGCGACAGACAGCCCCACAACTCCATGGAAAGGCTCATTAAAATAAGTCCAGAACAGGGAATCTAAAAATCTGAGATCTCTTACAGGCTTCACCACTGAATTACTTTGTGACCTCTAGAAAAACTACATGACCTCATTGCTAGAGTCTTCATAATTAAATATCGATAATATTCTGTCCACTCATATGCAGAGATAGTTCTTCCTGCATTGTCTACCAACCAATATCATTTACTCTGTTCCTTTTCCTCTCTAGCTCTTGATTTCTTTATCTTCTTTCATATCCCAGCTCAAATGCCACTTCATCCAAGAAGGCATCCCTGATTCCCACTATCCCATTCCCTGATCTTTCCCAATTTCAAAGTTATCATCTTCCCTCAAAGTCACATAAAACATACCCCATTGGTTTGTTGTGAGGGTGAAATGAGATAATATATGTATAGAGCTTTGCATAGCTCAAAGTGATATATGAATTCCAGTTATTATGTATTATATGCTTAATATGTGCTGGGTGCTGTGAGAAACATTAGGGATACAAAGAAAGGTAAAAAAAAAATCCACAGCCTTTGTCCTCAGGAGTCCACATTCTAGTTGGAAGAGAACATACAAATAATTAGGTAATAATCAATAAGTATAGAATTTGTTGTTCAGTCATGTTTGATTCTTCTTGACTCCTTTTGGGGTTTTCTTGACAATGATATTGGAGTGGTTTGTCATTTCCTTCTTCATATTCAGAAGAGATGCAAAGTAGTCTCAGAAGGAAAGGCTGTCCTATCTAGGTGTGTCAGAGAAGGACTCCTAAAGCAGTTGGGATCTGAGCTTAGTTTTGAAAAAATCCAAGGAAATTTATAGTTAGAGGTGAGGAAGGAGAACCTTTGTGTAATGGGGATCAGCTGGTTCAGAGGTAGGAGCTTCGGTGTTGTGGGAGAAGGATAGTAAGTGAGAAAATGCCTTTAAATCAATGATGGGCAAACTTTTTAGAGGAGGCCAAAGGAAAGGAAATGCTCATCTGTCATTCTGTTTCTAAGGCAACTCTTTCAAAATTTCATTGTATTGTATCCTACGCATTGTATTCGTCAGATTAGGAATAATGTCCTACAGCCAGATAGAACATTTCAGGGGGCTGCATCTGGCCCACAGGTCATAGTTTGCCCATCACTGCTAAATCATGGTGTTAATGGAGCAGAGAAGGAAGACTGGAAGAAGGAGTTAGGTTGTGAAGAGCTTTAAATGCCAAATGGTGGACTTTATAGTCCATCCTGTATCTTGCTAATTTCTATAAATGTTTCATCTTCAATCTCACCTTCCAGTGATGAGTCCTTTAATAATGTGGACTTTGGAATCCTAGTAGAGCCTAGCATTCATTGTTTGTTTGTTTAGACATCTCAGAACTGTGATTTGAATGATATTTGGAAAGCCCACTAAGGATACTTCTCTCCATTTATCTTAGCACCTGCTTTTCAACTTTTATAGTCTTAGAGAGTTGCCTTGTGTTACAGTAGGCAGAGAGAGGTCTACTTAAATAAAAGTTAAGTGTGACCTACACACAAAACCTCTATTTTTGTTCTACAAAGGGAGGGATTGTTTATTGGAACCAAAACCAAAATGCTCTTTGAGAAATATTGGCAAGTGATCCCTTTATTTCTTCATGTCTCTCCTTTTTAATTACACATTTCCATAGCTAGGACAGACATATACATCTATATATGAACATTTTGAAAAGAATTGGATTGCTTTGATCAACAGACAATGGAAAGTTCTTTACTTACTTTAAAAAACATTCCAGGCTGTGAAAGTAATGACAAACCTTAAATGATTAAAAATATTATTCTTCTGGG
Source organism: Gracilinanus agilis (assembly GCF_016433145.1). NCBI lineage: Eukaryota > Metazoa > Chordata > Mammalia > Didelphimorphia > Didelphidae > Gracilinanus > Gracilinanus agilis. Next base: position 87,470,075 of record NC_058134.1, read on the forward strand.
TTTTTTTAAATATAATTTCTCCAAGTGCTTCTTAGAGGCTCTCCCTCCTCTGAGAGATGGGAAGATTTGGAGGCTTTAAGCATCATCACTGTGCAGTGGCAGCAACATTGTAATTTACCCTTTACTTCCTCTTTAAGTCTTTGTTCTTTAATAAGCTCATTTTTAGGGGTAAAAACGCTTCTCTGTGTATTGAAATAATCTTCCATACTGGGAGAATTCAAACAGAGGCAGGTGATACTGGATACATTAGTGTAATAGATATGCCTCCCAAAAAACCTTTGGGGGCAAAACCCTCTGTTAGAGTAGACAAGGAATTTTTTTCTTGACTGTCCCTCCCAAATATAGTCAAGGCTATAATATAGTAAAATTTTAGGTGAGAGTTTTGAAAAAGAACCTTGGGAAGAAGAAAGACAGAGGGTGGAAATAGCAGTTTACCACTGAGGACTTCCATATAACTTACTACATAGAATCGTCTTCCTTTCTAAATATTTCTCATCCTTTTTCCCCTTCCAAAAGAGTTGTCCTTTATAACAAAAAATCTAAAAGAAAGAGAGAAAAAAAATAGTTTAGCAAGACTCACATGTCAGCTAAGTCTGTCAGCACATGAATTGTATACTTATAATACCTAAACTCTTTAAGACTGGGAGATACATTTTCTTACCTTTTCTTTAGTGCCAAGCTTAGTTATTATAATTATATGACATTCACCTTCTTTATTATTGTTTGTGTTTATATTGTAGTCATTGCATTTTATTCTGCCAAAATGGAGATGAAGAAGGCATTCTGAGGTAAAGATTCAGACGATAGATTTAATATATTCTGAAATATATTTCAGAAAGCTAACTTGAACCATCACTGTTTACCTGATTGATATTGGGTCAAAATTATTTAGAGTCTACTGTATGCTAAGAGCCAAGGAGGAAACAAATATGTATAGGTCATAGTCCCAGACCTTCCAAAGCTTGTATTTCTTGTAAGTAAGATAAGATACATGCATGGGAAAATATTGAAATTGAAATTTAAGTATCAGAAACTTTTGATTACTTTCATTTGAATTATTGCAGTTTGTTTCCTTTTAAGGCAAAAATACTCTAGACTTGACTGGATTTAACCTTTTTTTGAGTGGTGAACCTCAAGTAGTCTGGAGGAGTCACTTCAGAATAATGTTTTTTAAATGTATAAAATAAAAGATATATAAAGGAAATCAATTATATCAAAATATAATTACAAGATATTATTCACATTCACAGATCTTAGGTTAAACAGTCCCTGGTCTCGAGGCTGAAATCATAAAATGATAATTATTCTCTAACTCCTTATCAATTAGTTTGTCAGGTCTCTCTTCAATATGACAGCTGTTTGAAAGCAAGGCCTCTTAAACATGGAACCAAAGACAGGTACATCTTGAAGAAAAGGGTAAGGACAGTCTTAACTGAAATACAACTTTTGTGGAATCATAGCTATGTAAAGGGATTGGGATTTTAGTAGCCATGGGATATGTGGGATCCCTAAGTGAGAGTGTATGGTACTGGGATCACTGAAATCAGTCTAATAATAGGGTAAATGAAAACTTAAGCTATTATATTTCTATTTTTTTCTTTAGGGTAATATTTAACAATGGAAGTTCTCCTTTGAAGTAAAAATGGAGTTTTACTTAGGAATCTCTATGGTTGGGGTAGAATTAAGAAAATTTAAATATATCCTTGGAACTTTGATGGAATCACGATTTTGCATTGATACGCTTTCCCTAAATGTCTATCACAACTACTCTATTTCTTCTTCAAATGCATTATTTGTTTCTTTCCAAAAATCTTTCAAAGAAGATTATTTAATATATTAGAGATCTTCTGATGATGGTGGCGTTTATTATCTCTTTAACATTTGGATGTACACCACAACAACTCTTAAGAATACATAAAAAAAAAGGCAATTCTAGCTTCATAATAGCCCAAATTTTTATGTCTTCTGATGATGTCATTTTACGAATCTATTAGGCCTTTTCTCCATTGATCTCATCAAGGTGGTGTCTCTGTAGTCATTGTTTTTTTGTGTTTTTTTTTCTAAATGCTATTCTTCTTTCTTCTGGCCACAGCAGGAGAGAACTCTACTAGGCACCTGGCTATCAAGCTTTTTCCTGTTTCTAGCTTCAGTTAGAGTCTTGAGTTATTGCTCCTTGTTTACTTATGAGAAGAGTGGGCTCTGTTATGGTCTTTTTGTTTAAAGCCCTGGGACTTCTAAAATCTCTTTTAGGGTCATGATCTTTATACCTCTTACACAGGGAGAATCACAACATATTTCAAAAGAGAAACATTTCCAGCTTTTTTTCCTCAAGGAGTGGACTGTCGGCTTCTCAGAAGTCTGGCTAGAAGAGGTTTTTCATCTCTGGCAGGAGATTCTTTGTCCTGGGAAGCAAAATCTTTAGAACACAGAACAAGGTCATTTCTAGTGAAGTAGCTAATTTCCTCAGCTCTTAGCATGGTACCTTCAACAGAGAAGACACCTAATAAATGCTTGGCAGCTTGATGTGAACTCTTTCCTTAATTTAATTCCTAGTCTCTAAACTAGAGTCTCTATATTGAAGACTTCATTTTCCATGTTTCCCTCATTATCTCTGAGGCTAGACAACAGCCAAAGAATTTATACTTTAGAAGGTGTTCTTCCAGCAAACGACCAGATCTGAAGGTTTTTCAATTACCAAGCACTTTTAAAATGGGTAATTTTGATTACATTAAATTAAAAAGGTTTTGTGCAAATAAAATGAATGTAGCAAAGGCTGAAAGGAAAGCAGAAAGTTGGGCAAAAAACTGTCTTTTTATAGATAATTTCTTGGATAGAGGTATTGTATCTCGGATATTTAAATGATTTTGTATGTCAAATTTAAAAGAATATGATCCATTCCCCAACTGATAAATAGTCAAAAGATATGAACGGTTTTTAGATGAAGAAATCAAAGGTATATTTGAGTATATGAAAAAATGCTCTAAATCATTATTGATTAGAGAAATGCAAATCAAAACAACTCTGAGATATCATTTCACAACTATCAGATTGACTAAAAATTATAAAAGGACAAAATAATGAATGTGGGAGAGGATGTGAAAAAATTGGAAAACATATAGTGTTGGTGGAACTGTGAACTGATCCAATCATTTTGAAGAGCAATCTATAATTATGTTCAAAGAGTTATAAAACTGTGTATACTTTTTGACCCAGTGCTACCACTGTTTCACCATCTGAGTCTAGTTTCCCAAGGTAATCAGGGAAAAAAGGAGAGCCTCAATGTTCTAAAATATTTATCACAGCTCTTTTTATTTTGGTAAAAAACTGGAAACTGAGGAGATGGCCTGTCAATTGGGGAATGGCTAAACAAGTTGTGGCACATGATTGTGATGGAATACTATTATGCTTTAAGAAATGACAAAAGGTAACTAAAAAATGGAAAGACCTACATGAGATAGTGAAGAGCAAATGTTTTTAAATGTATAAAGTAAATAGGAAAACAGAGGAAATCGATTTTATTGAAATATAATTATTTGAATGTATCATAAAATAAAAAAAGAAGTTCAGGGATCCTTCATTAAGAAGCCCCACCTTAAATTCTGGCAGGCATTCAGGAAAAAAGCTTCTTTTCCACCTAAAAAGGGTGTTTCTCTTTATATAATAAAATTAACATTATCATAATACTTACTATGTGCCTGGCACTATGCTAAGTGATTTACAATTAGTATCTCATTTGATCCTCTGAACAGTCCTGTGAGGTAGGTGCTATTATCATCATCTTTCAAATGAGGAAACTCAGGCAAACAGGTTAAATGACTTGCCTAGGGTCACAGAGCTAGAGAGTGTCTGAAGTCAAATTTGAAGTCAAGTCTTCCTGGCATTCTATTGTCACCTAGCTAAGATACCAGGTAAAGATACTACCTTTGTTTCTCTTAAAAGACAAAATCAAAGCTAGAAAAATATCAGCAAAGAGGTTGGTTGCTGTGTTTTGATCTTGGGTAGGCTTAGGTAAATTGTCTGTCTCTAGCAAATATCAAATCTGTCTGATTCTCCTATTGTCCATGTTCCATGGGTTTCATGGAGAGAAAGAAAGGATTTAATTTATTAGAGAATTAAATTTCATTCTCTCCCCTCACATTCCCTGGTAGGTAGGCTGAATAATATGCTGAACAATTAAAAAATACCCCTAGATATTCCTCAAAGCAAATCACCCCTATTTAGATCACTAAGATCGGACTATGAGTCAGAAGTTACAGGGAAATGATAGGAAAATGTGAATAATTTATTTCTCCCAGCACAGGCTTATCCCCTAGAATTTCCCCAATTCTCTCAAGATCAAAGCAAAAAGGCTTTTTTATTTTCCCTTCATGTTTGTGTGTTTTTAAATAGTGACTGTGAGCATGAATTCCTGCTTCTTCATTTGATATCTTCCATTTATTCTCCTGAAGGCTTCCCTTTCAACTATGGGAAGAGAGGCTGAGAAGGGAGGGAGCCCTTGGGCACCTGCTGAATGAAATATAGGATTGAAAAATTCTGGCATCTCAAGCTGGCATTCTGCCTTTTCTGCTTGGCCCCTGGCAGGTGGAAAATGACTGCAGAGCCCAGAGGCTCCCTGCCTTTGTACAGTGAGGAGCTCACTCCTACTGCTCATTTCGAGGATCTGCTGCTGGCTGAAGGAGGACGGAAGGGGCAGTGTGGTGGTGGAGCTGTAGCCTCCAAGAACAACAGACACCCATCCAAGAACAGCCATTACTGGGAGTGGGAATAGGAGTATTGGCAGGTCTTGGCAGCTGCATGTGTACCGTCTCCCTTTGTCTTTCTTCCTCAAAAGGGACTAATTCTTCATAAGTGTGTACAAACGTGAGGACTTGCTTAATTTTAAGAAAACTCATCACAAGTGTTAACTGTCTCATGAGACAAATTAAATTGTATAAGACTTAGGAAAAGGCTTCCCAACATTGGGTGGAGTCCTTGTGGAGAATTGATATGAGTCTAGTCAATCAACCAACTAGAAGAAATTGATCAATAAGTGGCAGATTCATTGGTCCTAAATCATAAGACTTGGGTTCAAATCCCACCTCTGGTAATTACTAGCTCAGTCAACATGCACAAGTAATTCATCCTGCCCT
>NC_058134.1:87480203-87490488 GCF_016433145.1 Gracilinanus agilis
CTTATGGGTTTTTTTTTTCCATCATTAGACAGATGGATGGGCCTCAGCTCCTATAATTACCTGTCAGTAATAGGCTCATCTAAAGGAGTCAAAGTCTTCAAAAAGGTCCTGGAATTCCTTATCTTAAAACACATACACACAACTCTCTTTCTACCCAAATGATTCAATTCCACAAGTTTTCTTTGCCTTTTGCCCTACTTCACTTTTTCTAATAGTTCTCAACCCTGACCTCTCTGCCCATTCATTCAGCAAGTGTTTATTAAGTGTGTACTCTGTGCAAAAAATGCTGTGCTAGGTTATATTACATAATTAGGAAAATTAATACAAGGATAAACATTTCTGGAAATGCTCATGGAACCATTGGCTTATTGCTGCTATTTCAAAGTTAGAAATAATAGTGCCTTGCAAATTTTCCTCTTGAAGTGCATTGGGCTTCTAGATAACTCCAGAAAAGGAGTTCTTCACCTGGTTCATGTTCATGGATCGTTTTCATCAGTGTGTGTGTGCATATCAATGGGAAAAATTACATCTTCATTTTTGAAAACTAATCTTTAACTAAATTGACTATTCCTTTTCATTATGGATGTAGGGAAACATTTTTCTGAGGAGGTAACTAGATCCTCACTAGATTATCAAAGAAGTATAAGATTTACCAAAAAAAAAAAAAAAGAACTTTTGTGGAATCTACACACAGGTAGCCTGCAGAAAGGCTAAAGAAAGGATCTCAGCCTGTAATGTTAAAAGATTTGAGGTTTATTTGTTTTGAGAATCTTAGAGTAAAAAGTCAAAATTAAACTTCAAAGTCTTACTTCCTATCAGCAAAAAAAAAAAAAGCTTATTACCTCAAAAGAGTGTGTGTAAGATGCATATTTGTTATGCAAATTAAGTATTAACAAAATTAATGGGGGTGGGACCATTAAACAAACTATTAAAGAACTTCATAACTTTACATTCTCATTTACATATGTTAACATGCTATTTTAAATCAGTCTTATTTGTTTGTTATAAAACATTTAGGAGTATTTTTACTGTTTAGCCTAACAGGAAATTAGACATTAACTTCTATGCCCCTGAAATAGCTGTTATAATAATAATGAGGATGATGATGATAATAATAGGTAACAATGATATAGCACTTCCTATTTGCTAGTGTGCTAAGTACTTTACATATTATTTCAGTTGATCCTCAAAATGTTACAAGACCACTTAACTGAGACCATACACATTCCTATACATAATACATTCCTACTCATTGTTTATTTAAAAAAATAGAAATCTTTTGTTTTAACATCACTTACATTTCTTATGGATTTATTTTGTAACTTTTTAATTTATAGAAACTAGTAATTGCCTCAATTGGTTTCTTTGCTAATTCCCTAGGATTTTCTAAGTCAACCTGCCTGTAATGAGCAGATATACATATGTATATATTTTTTTTCTCTTGTTTTCTTCTTTGTGTCTAACTTCTATCTTTTGTCTTATTACCATGGCTAGCACTTCTAGAATTATGTTAAATAACAGCAAGAGAAGAGCAAATATGTGCTTTACTCCTATATTTATTGGGAAACATCTTTTAGTGTTTGCAGTTGATGCTAAATTTTGGTTTTATATGGATATTTTTATATTATTAAAAAAAGATCTTTCTATGCCTATGCTTTATAGCAAAGATTATTAACTATTTTTATGTCATAGATGCTTTTGGCAGTCTCATGAAGCCTATAAACCCCTTCTCATAAAAATGTTTTTATATCCATACCACAAAATATATGGAATTACAAAAGAAACCATCTATATTCAACTTACAGTCATAAAAATATTTTTTAAAGTTCACTGATCCTGGGTTAAGAATTTCTGTTGTGTAGTTTATTTTTTTAAAAGCTTTATGTTAGATTCTTTTTTTTACATCTACCAATAATGTGGTTTTAGATTTTTAAAATAGGATTAATTACATCATTTTCTTAATGTTGAATGGTCCTTGCATTCCTAGTATAATAAATCTAATTCAATCATCTCGTGATATTGGCATTGAAGTTTCAGAAGGGGATACGTTTCTGTAGTCTTTTTGTGAGAGATATATTTAAAATTTCAAGTCAATGTTCATTTGTGGTATTGGTGGAGGATTGTTGTTATTTGGTTTACCCTTTCTTAGTTTAGTTATTAGGACTATATTTGTCCAATAAAGGGATTTGCATAGTATTTTTCCTCAATATTTTAGAATAATTTGTATAGTTACTAATTCTTTAAAAGTTTGATAAAATTATTTTGGGTTAAGGTTTCCCCCCCACACTTTTAGGAGTTCCTTTATAGCTGGTTCAATTCCTTTTATGAAATGGACTTTTTTTTTGAAAGTCAAAAATACATTTTTTGGATGTTTTATTTCTTTAAGAGATAAATTCTCCACTAATGCCAGATAAACTATATTTTGTTAATCTACTATATTTAGTTAAACCTATGTTAACCTATTAATATACTTCCTTTAAAGCAATGTAATTGAGTTTATTTTAAAATAATATAAAATTTAAATTTTTTCATTCTTTGAGACTGGCTTTCCCCTAATTAGGTTTTATAAAGTGAGATCTGACTGAACTTTTTAATGACTATGAGTAGATTTTATTCTGATTATATTTACCCATAGGACTTTCTACAATAAAATGCTGTTAATCAGATGTTAACAGAGGATAAATTTCTGAAAAACTTGCTTGAACTTTCAGAAATTATATATTTTGGGGCCTAACAGGATCTTATTTCTTCTATAGGCATTGCTGAGAGACAGTGTTCAGAGGGTATTGTTAATGACATTGACCACAATACAGAGCTCAATCACTGCCTTTGGTCACTTCCAAGTTCTTCCATATTTTAGGTTCCCCAGATCTCAGGTAGCTCATAGAACTCTTTGAAACACAGAAAATTTTTTAGATTTTTCAACAAGTTGATACAACAAAAGAGAATACAAACACAAACAATAAAAGTTTAGATCACTAAACCCCCCAAATTGTATTGGGGCTCAAAAACGGTCTTTTCTGAGATTTTATCTCTTCTTTCCTTCCATTAGGACTACATTCCACCTTAATTGGACCATATTGGGAATGTTGTCTCTAGTTCTTATCCTTTAGAAATTTCTATTTCATTGGAACTTAATCATCAACAAATACAAATGTGGTTTTGGCTTAAATTTAGATTACATTAAATTATATTTTGGAAGGTTATTGATAAATTGGAGAGCACATAGAAGAAAGTAACCAGAATGTTAAAAATCTCAAGTCCATGATGTGGTTGAAGGATGTGGGATTCCTTTTCTAGTTGAAGAGAAGATTCAGAGAGGACTTGATAGTTTTTTTCCATGTTCTTAGAAGGTTTTCAAGTAGAAGAGGGATTAGTCTTTCTAGATAGCTCTAAACCATAGAATTTGGAGCAATGGGTAAAAGTTGTCTAGAAACAAACAGAGGCTTTGTGATAGGGAAGAAACAAATTTAACCCTTAAAATTGCCTACTTCAGTGTTTAACAACTGGCTTAAAAATTGACACATTTAATCTCTTTTGTAAATTTTTTTATAATGTTTTTCCATCTAAACAATCAACAAAATAAAAAATTGAACCTTGATTTATGGTGATTAATGAGCTGTAAATATTCACACTGAAAATTTAACAATTTAATCTCATGAGATGGTTTGAGCTAGCTCTATCTCACTCATAGCTACCTCAAAGGGCAATGGACTGCTTTGAGAGTTTATGGGTTCCCTCTTATTGGAAATTTTCAAACAACGGCTAGATGACAATTTGCTAAGTATAATAATACTGTAATAAGAGTTCTTTCCAAGTATGAGTTGGACTGCTCGGTTATTGAGACTTCTTCCAATTCTGAAATTCTATGATTTCAGGACAACCAGTACTGTAATGTAGAGATGGCAGCATGGAATCCCTGCAAAATACAGGGTCAGCCTCACCCAAAGTTCTCTAGGGGGGTCCACTGGAATTCTGGTGAGGCTGACCCTGTATTTTGCAGGGATTCCATGCTGCCATCTCGACATTACAGTACTAAAGTCATAGAATAATTGGGCAGTCTGTGAAACAGCAGCAAAAGAATACTGGTCTTTCTCTCTTACTGGAATCAGCTTCAGTGAAGGAAAAAAAATGCTCAGAACAATAGGTGTTATCAACTGCCTCGCCTCTAATTCAGTTGTCTTTTTTTCTAAAATCTTGGTAATATTTGCATTTATCATCATATATCCTTGGGTGGGTGGGGGGAGCCTTCATTCTTTTTAGCACTTTGGATTCAGTGCCAAGTGGCTGGAGTTCTATGGAGATAAATAAAAGAATTATCCCATTTTCACCTATGTCATGGAGAGGGTCATGGGATGTTTTATGTGCAAGCTCCTTTATAGAATACATACATTTAGAAGATTGTAGCTTAGCTGCCTGGTGATATAAAATTAAAATGATTTATTATCAATGTTGAAACAGAATAATAGTTTGAATCTGGGGATAGCTGGGACTGGGAATGGAGGAAGGTTGGAATAGTGAAGAGAGGAAAGCATGGAGTCCAGGGAACAATTGCAGCATCAAATGACTGAAAAAAAATTTTTTTTGCTCTTGTGACTTGCTCAGCTAACCTGTTTCTGAGATGGCACTCTTATTTTAAGCAAAATGAATTTATTAGGATGGAGCCAGGCTGGGGCTGCTATTGTTAAAGCTGTCAGCATTTCCATTACAAATGCTTAATTCAGGAATTTGTGACCCGTTGCATTTTTGCCAGCCTACTAATACTCCATCCTGGGGATTCAAACGTATGTGCTTAATGCATGGATCAAACCTTTTACTTAAAAACAATGTTAGTCAAATTTTAATTGAGTTAGTTATGAAGTTTCTTTTTGAGAAATGGTACTCCCAACTCACTTAGGAAAAATAGTGGGTTTTTTTTGGTGGGGATAAAAATTGGGAAAGCAATGATATTTCTCTCAAATTAGGTTTTCTGATGTGTGTATACATCCATATATATGTGTATATGTATACACACCCACACCCACATAAATACATATATATTTTAGATCCATGATTTTACTAGAATGAAGAACTCTTGGAAATGAAATGAAATATTTTCTACCAATGTAGTTTAGTTACTCTTCTGTGACTTTTAGAAAATTCCCTGCAGTATTGAGAGAACTAAAAACTTGCCTAGGACACATAGCTGGTACATGTCAGAGGTGGAACATATACTTGTGATAGTTGGAAAGACAACTGGCTTGGGAGTCAGAGGATTTGGGTTCAAGTTATACCTCTGACAAACTACCTCTGTAATGTTAGTTGACCAAGTCATTTATTCTCTTGGGGCCTGGTGGCCTTTAAAGTCTCTTTCATCACTGAATCTTTAATTTTGTTATGTTTATTGATTTTGGAAATTTAGAAATTGATTTTAGAAATAGAATAGAAATTGATTTAGAAATAGAATTCAGAAATTTAGAAATTTTAGAAATTGATTTTAGAAATGGTTTTAGAAATTGATTCAGAAATGTTTAGAGACATTAGAGAGCATTAGATTTATTACTTAATTTTATGGAACAAAAAACTGAGGCTGAGATATGTGAAGGACTAAGCATGTCAATTGATGCAAAAATTGTAATTTCACTTTAAAATAAAAATGTTCATCCTACTTTTTCCATTTTCTTTGCCTTAGAAATTAAAAAAAACAAATTCACTTCACCAAATGACTTAGCTTGGTCCTTTAAATTATTCTCAAGTTCTGACTTTTCTATCAATTTACTTACTTAAGGTCAAATCCCAAGTCATATAATCAGGATTTAAGCCTATGTCTTTGACTACAAACCTAGGATTAAAAAAAACAACAATTGTATTTCTGCATGTTTCTCAGGTAGGATATTGAAATACTTTTAATGGATATTTGGGGGGACCTAGAGAAAAGAAGGAAGGAGGGATTGGATTTTGCTTGGAACTGAGCGGTCTTTTTTTATGTGCTAAAAACTAGTGAACTTTACCTGGTTCTTCAGGTCTTTTTCTTTTCTTTTGCAAATTAGAAAAAAACAGCCCATCTCTGCTGGGTCCTGGCTGATTGAATAAATAATTTTTCCAGGACCTTAAAAAGAATGAAGCTTTATTAATGGATGCCCTTAGAAGCATATTTAAATATTACTTCAAAATACTGTATGTTTTTTCTTCCTCCTGACATCATAGACCTATTTAAGATTCTATAATCTGCCATATTTTGGTCTTTTCAAATAGAAACCAGGAATTTGGGCCTCAGGGATTATGAGTAGCAGACAAATTTGAGGGAAGGAAAGTGCCAGGCATTTGCAAAGCCCTGTTTTATGTGCTTTCCTCCAGTAGTTACTGCCATGCTCTATTTATACTGGGTAATCACAATGGATGCTACTGTGGTGTAGGAGCAACAGGAGGGTTTCCTTTTTTTGTACTTCCATTTACTCTATCATCAGTAGTATAGACCAGGCACAGATTCTCAGAATTTAAGAGCTTTAACCCCCTCTCTTTGTCTTAGCCAAACTGACATGCTTATTACTGTTCAACTTTAAAATCTGTCAAGGATTTCCCACTTCTGCCTTTGCTCAGGCTGTCTTTCATGATTGGAATATACCCTCCTTCTTTTACCACCATTTAGATGATTTTCTCATGTCTCCCCTGATTCTAAAAGAAGCTTTCCCTGATCTACCTAATTATTAGTGCCCTTTTCTTCCTTCTCTTATTACCATGCACAAACTTCTCTGCTTACTACTAGATAAATATCTCCTTAGTAGAATATAAATTAATTCTGAGGTCAGGAAGTACTTTTAAGGGGGGGTGATATAAGTGGAAAAAAGCTTCAAATCTTTGCTTAGTTCCTACTATAGTGCCTTGGGCAAAGCAGAAGCTTAATATTTATCGGCTTAGATTTCAGAGTTCGCACTCCTCATTTTATAGATGAGGAAATTGTTATTCTACCAGGGAAGTTGATTTCTCCAAGGTCACACAACTAGTTAGTAAGGGATCTGGTATGAGAACAAGCTCTGATGGATAAAGGAAAAGGGAGGCACTGAATTTTCCCTAGTAAGAGACATTAGTGATAAACCTCATTTGTTTGACTTGCTGAATGCCTTACTAAATCTAGAACTGATTGTTCTTGACTCAGGCACTGGTACTCTTTGTGTCTTATAGACATTCATTTGGTACCAAACTGACAACTCTTTATTTTTCAGTATGTGAGCTCTAAATGATGTGCCTTTTCAAGTAGTTCTAGATAGCACCTTTCCTAACTTGGCAGGTGGTATGGAATGCACTACTCTAACAAGACATAGACTTATTTCATCTCTCTAAAATGAGATGGTTGGATGAGACAATCTCTAAGAATCCTTCTAGCTTGAATGTACTATAAAATTTCTTGGATAAGTTTTTCAAAGTTTCATGTACATATCTTATATATTCTCCTGGACAAATTAGCAGGGCATTTCACTCTCCAGAAGATTTCTAAACCTGTTATCCTAGGGGAGTGTTGCTCACTGATGTGACCACCCCTGAATGTGTAGAGGAACTGGGATTGAGGGTTCCTTAGTGGATGGAAATCAGAAAGGAAAGCCTAGCTTACAGTTGTCTTTTGTTTCTGCTCTGGGAAGGTCCTGTCCAAAGTTTAGCAAACCCAAAGCCAAGAGCTCATAGGGACTTTAATTCTACAAAGTCTTTAGGGCTCAGGTCTACTGTGGCTGCTTGGAAAAGGGCAAGTCTAGGCTGAATGCATGATTACCCCTCAGTGGAGCCCAGCCAAGTCTCCCCAACCACTTTGGTTTAGCAGTCTAACTCAGTTCCACTAAACACACAGGTCTCAGGGGGGTTGTTCTTCTTTTAGGTTTCTGACTTGCTTCATAAATGCTAGAGCCCAGGAGGATGATAAGCTGGCTAATCACCTGTGCAGGTGGTTTTTGTTTACTGGAGAGGCATGGAAGAGGCACATTAATTGATGAAAAGTGAGCCAGGAGGGTCCCAGCTTCATTAGACTGCAGTGAGTGCACCTGCTGGCCCTGAAACATTCTATCTGCTGATTTACATACAAGTCCAGATACCAAGGCGAGGCCTTAGGGAAGAGCTTTAAATTTTTTTTTTTATTTGGCTCACTTGCTGAGCAGTTGGTTGGCACATAGCAGGCCAGGTTTTGTCATCATGTCATTATTAAATGCATTTTCCTGCAGCTGTATTATTTATTAGAGCACATACACTTTTCCTTTTGGCGCCAAAGAATTCCATTTGGGGAATTTATCCAGCCAATTAACTATTTAGCCCATGACAATTAATGGCTGGAATACAAAAGTTAGCTAAAATGTTAGCTGAAAATCTTATATCATCACATTTACTTAAGGTTGGATGCCACCAGGAATGATTTTAAAATTTACTCAGAGTCCAGAAGTCCTGCAGCCAGTATAGTCTCACGGGAAAAAAAATCACAGAGTAGGATTGTGGAGGATTGATTCTGCTGTGAAGCTCTGATCTGATATTTTCAGTTAATTTCCACAAATCACCCAATTGATAAGCATTTACTAAGCACCTACTTTGTGCAAAGCACTATGCCAGAGACTAACATTGCAAAGATAAAAATGTATTTCTAGTCCTCAAGGAGCTACACAGATATTTAAATATGAGAAACTGAAACTAGTTAGGGCATTCTGAACTGGTAAGGATTAGAGCTCAGGAAGGTTTTGAATAGGAGGCATCACCTCTGAAGAAGCTAAAGTTCATATGAGATGGGGGGATGAGGCGTTTGCCCACCCTGGGGATGACTTTTACAAAGCTGAGAGATTAGAGATAAAATATCAAGCCTAGGAACAGATAGAAGGCATGTAGGGCTGGAATCGGCATTGCATGGAATGGGATAAATCAGGACATCATCTGTTATTTAATTTACACAGGATATATTTGATGAATCTCTCTACCTATACTAGCTGGCATTTTATGTGTTATTTATGGTCTTAGAGAAGTGTCCAGAGGTGCTGGCAAGCTAAGTAGCAAACAACTCAGGACACACAGCTAGCATTTCTCTGAGGCAGGACTTGAACTGAGGTCTTCAGGATTCCCAAGTGTGACTTTCTCTTCACTATACTACTCTGTCTTGGTGTCTCTGGAATATGTGAACAGTATTAATATCAAATAAGTTTGTCTAAGAATGATCTGCCCATTTGAGTTAGCCGTTAGCAGCTGAGGTTAGTTAGTGATGAGTAGGATTATTCCCTTCTCCATAGTAATTCCTCCTCTCAGTGATGACTCAAAGCCTGGAAGCTGGACCTGTAGTCACTGTTATTTATTGGATTCTTGAGATTAGAATATTGAACTATCTCCATTAGGGAACTGGATGGAAATAGTGATGGGAGTGGTTTGGCTTACAAAGCAGATTTCTTCCTCCAATTTCTTCCTTGGGGTGCCTTGCTTTTTTAACTAGGTTGGCTTTTCTGTTCTTAATGCAAAAAAGGCCACCTACCTATACAATAAAGACTATCTGAACCAGGCAATAGCTCAGAAGATGTGAGTTAAAAAAAAGAGAATGGATTCAAGAGATGTTATAAAAGAAGAATGAACAAAATGTTGATAACTTAGAGTCACGAGGTGGTGGATATGGAAGAGTGAAAGATAATTTTGATATTTTTCAGTTTGTAATGGAAGAATAGTGTTGCCCCCAACACAAACTGGGAAGTTTAGAAGAGGAAAGAATTTAAAGGAAGATATGTTCTCTGTTGGACCTGCTAGATTTGCAAGTGGAAAGATGTCCAGGAACTAGTTTGTAATATGGCACTCAAATTTATGAGAGAGATCAGGTCTGGGTATGTAGACTTGGAGATTGTCTGCAGAGAAAGAATAATTGAATCCATAGGAACAGATAATTTAGAATTATAATTTAGAGAGAATGTCAAGTGAGAAAAGTATCCAAGACAAAGCTTTGGGGATTTGCATTCCTTAAGGAAGCAAGAACTAGATGACAAATTAGCAAAGGATATTGAGGAGCATTTAGACATTTAAAAGGAAGAAGAGATTGCTCATGGGTAGGATGAGCTAACATAATAAAAATGACAGTTCTACCCAAATTAATTTACCTATTTAGCGCCATACCTATCAAGCTACCAAAAAACTTCTTTACTGAATTAGAAAAAACTATAACAAATTTCATTTGGAATAACAAAAGATCAAGAATATCAAGGGAAATAATGAAAAAAAATGTGAAGGAAGGGGGCCTAGCAGTACCAGATATTAAACTATACTATAAAGCAGCAGTCATCAAAACAATATGGTACTGGCTAAGAGA